>NC_067487.1:40513265-40685765 GCF_947179515.1 Apodemus sylvaticus
TCAGGGAGGGGGCTCTGGCGGGAGGCTGTGGGGAGGACTGAGCCTGCTGCCCGCGAAGCCAGCCTCGCGTGGGCCCAGGCTGATCTGGATTTAGGGACCCTAGTTCCTCTGTTCCGTGGCCAGGCCCTGGAATAAACACCTAGAAAACTCCAGGGCTGAGGTGGTCCCTTCAGCAAAGGGGAAGGACACCTGCTGGGCTAAGAAAACATCACTGGCACGGTTTAATTTCTGCAGTTTCACAACAAATAGAAACGTCGCCATCGGCTAGCATAGCTCTAGTTCAGGGAAAGCACAGAAAGCTAAACGTGAAGCAGCGAGAACACGGTCAGATTCCAGGAGACTTTTGTGCTGTCAAACAAATTCAGACTGGAGATTTTGTCAAGGATTAAAAGCCTAGTATGACGTGCTTAGAATCACTTTTCTCCAAAACATGGACACTACTTTCAAGAGGCAAACGTTGTATGAAATTCGACAGTCTAGTAAAAGGATATGCATAATTAAAAGATGAAAGTTGGGGGATAATGATAGCGTTTTATTTACTAGCTGGACTTTTATTCTTGTAACAATGAACCCATCTAAGAAGACCGCCCAGCGTTTACTTAAAGAACTGGCTTTACTTAAAGATTTACTCTGAGCCAGGTGTGGGAAAGCAAGCCTGCAGTCAGGACTCAGAGTCAGGCAGATCAATGTGAATTCAAGACCAGACTGGTCAGAGGGAGGGGTAAGGGAGAAGGGGGTGGGGAAAGATCGGCTAACTCACACACACACACACACACACACACACACACACCGATTTACTCTGAATTTAAAAGATTGAGTTTTTAAATCTTGGTGTTTTTAACTGAAATGTAATTATGTTATGTTAGAGAGGGACATCTAAGTTGTTTCCAGTTTCTGGCTATTACAAATAAAGCTGCTATGAACACAATTGTGCAAGGGTCTTTGTGAGATTCTGAAACACCTTTTGGGTATTTATCCAGGAGTAATATAGCTGGGTCTTGAGGTGGAACTATTCCCAGTTTTCTGAAAAAAATGCCAAATTGATTTCCAAATTGGATGTAAAAGTTTGCATTCCCACCAGCAATGGAGCAATGTTCCCCTTGCTCTATATCCTCACCAGCATTTGCTGTCACTTGAGTTTATGATCTTAGGTATTCTACTGGGTATAAAATGGAACCTCAGAGTGTTTTGATTTGCATTTCTCTGATGACTGAGGAATTTAAACATTTCTTTAAGTGCTTTTGGCCATTCAAGATTCCTCAGTTGAGAATTCTCTGTTTAGTTCTGAAACCCCTTTTTTATTTAGTTGGGGTTTTTTGGGGTGTGTGGATTATTTGGGTTGTTAGTGGCTAAATTCTTGAGTTCTTTGTAAATGTTTGATATTAGCCCTCTGACAGATGTAGGGTTGGTAAAGATCCTTTCCCAAACTGTGGGCTACTGATTTGTCCTATTGACAGTATCCTTTTCCTTAGGAAAAACTATTCAGTTTCCTGAGGTCCCATTTATCAACTGCTGATCTTAGAGACTGAGTCATTGGTGTCCTGTTAAGGAACTTGTCTCTTGTACCAATGTGTTCAAGGGTATTTCCCACTTTCTCTTCTATGAAATTTAGTGCATCCAGTTTTATATTGAGGTACTTGATCCACTTGGACCTTAGTTTTGTGCAGTGTAATAAATAAATAAATAAATAAATAAACAAATAAATTCTTCTTCATGTAGACATCTGGTTAGTCCAGCACCATTTGTTGGAGATGCTTTCATATTTCTATCATATGGTATTGGATTCTTTGAATCCTATAGAAAGATCCTCCTGTGCAGAGGTGGTGGCACAGGCCTCTAATCCCCATACTGGAGAGACAAGGCAAAGTAAATCTGAGTTCAGGGCTAGTCCAGTCTACACAGAAGGAAGACGGGGTAAAATGGAAGTTGCAGGTGGCCCCTAGATTAATTTGTAAAAGAAGCATCTGGATAGATCACTCCTCAACCATGTTGATTAAGCAGACAGGTTTCCTAAAGTGCTCAAGGTTACTCCTGTGTGCTGGTTCTTTTATGTCCCAGCACACATGAAAACCAGGATGTCAAAATCTTTTAAGGACTTCCTTTAAGACAAACCACCAGTTATTCCTGTAACCAAAGGTGGGAACGAGTAGAGCATGCTCATCTGTGTCCACTCTACGCTTCATCTTTTCCCTTGGGCCATTTCAATAAGAACACAAATTTCAATCAAAATGAGCCAACACATTCCTCACCCGCCATAACTACAGGAGAAACAACCAGCCCCTCAGTGAGGTCCTTGGCAGAGGCAGCAATCTAACTCATTGGTAGGGTCAAGCAATGCTCTCGAGAATCTGTTCACTGCCCAGGACTCTCTAGAGCAGTTTGGGCCAGTCCTGGCATCTCTCCTGCCTCACCTGACACTCACCAGGTCTCCACAGGGTCAGAGGTGCTCTCACTTTTGCCTCTGAGGCAATCTCTTCCAACTAGCTTTCTCAGCATCTCAGCTGAATTCTGTCTCTGCCATAGGCAGTGGACCCACATTTCACACATGTCACACTACCCGTGGGACACCAGTTCCATTGGTTTCCCTAATAGAGGTATCTCAAATTACCCAAAGTCCAGACTTTCAACACTTAATTAATTTGCCAATTAATTTAAATATATTTTTAAAAAGTTCAAGATGCCAATAAGGTAATAACAAAGCCATCTATTATAGTAAACCTTCTATCCCAATAGTCTAACCTTTAGGTGCATTTACCTCTGACTCCATCTTGGCTCGCTGTACCTCTCCCCCTCCCACTCATGGCTCCTGCAAGCATCTCCCTGTGTCTCTCCCTAGCTCCTCCTCCTCACTCCCTTCCAATCACCAGCCTCTCAACACCTCAATGTGAATGCATAAGAAATATCTTGCAACATCATGCAATTGTCCTGAGTTAAACATTATCAGCAACTGATTAGACAGGCAATGGGGAAAGTGCTCATGGGCCAGCAAATCTATTTGGGGTTCCTGTTCTAGAGAGCCAGAGATCAACTAGAATGATCTCTCACTCACTCTCCCTTCCCTGACAGGGGATATATTAGAATGACTTACAGGATGCAGTCTGCCTTATTCCACAAGAGCTGGATAGGAAGCAAAGTCCAAGAATCCAGAAGTTCTCAGACGTCGAGGCTGGATGCCTCAGCTGGTCTTCAGTAGAAGATGGAATCAATGACAAGTGGGCTCTAATGCCTGAGAAGTCATAAGACTTGCTTAAACAGGAGAGAGCAAGCAGGCAATGTGAAAACTTTCTTCCTCTGTGTCCTTATATAGGCCTCAAGATGAAGGTGTGGCCCAAATTAAATCTCTGGATTAAAGCCTGGATTAAAGCCTGGATTAACGCCGCTGGATATGTGTCTTCTGCTGGGTGTGGTAGCTCATGCCTTTAATCCAAGCACTATGGGAGTGAATCATGCAGGTGGATTTGTGTGTAGCCTAGTCTACAAAGTGTGTTCTTATACAGCCAGTGGCACTGCAGCAAACCCTGGCTCATAGGAACGACAACAATCGCAATGACACAGTTCTGTGGCTTTCTTGCTTCATATCCAGATTAAAGACCTGTGTCTTTCAAGCTCAAAGAGATCTGCATTTAATTGGAGTGTTCCTACTTCAAAGAACCTGATTACCTTCTACAAATTAAACAACAAATCCCTTGAAGTTGTGTCCTTAAGTTTTGGATTTTGCCTAATTCCTGATGTAATCAAGTAAAAGCAATTTTCAGAACAGCCATGGTTACACTCTGTGGTCTCTATTCTTCTCGCTAGAGAAGGAGACTAGCCAGGAAATGAGTTTGGCCAGAAGCATAAATGTTTCTTGGGTTTGAGCTGCAAGCCAATAACCACTTCAACTTGAGACTTGCAGCCTAGGTAAATTCCACTAGGCTGTCAACAACTCCAAGCTGAAATCCCATAATGATTTCAAATCTCACAGGTGATTCTGTTTCTAGGTGCTATGCTTTTGCCAATGAGATCAGACTCTGCCAGGCTCTCTGCAGTGGGATCCTGTGCAAACCGAAGATCCGGACCCCATGCACCAAAACACTGACCAAAATGCTTGGCATCCGAGTGTGAATGTGCAGGAGATGTGATGCTGTGCTGTCAGCAGGCTGAGGCTAAATCATACCTTGATTGCAAACAACATAGTTGATTTTGTTTCTATGTTCCTTAGTTTTCAAATGGAACCAGACTTTGCCAGAAAGGCTGTAGTGAGATCTTTTGTAAAACCATTTCGAGAAGGTGTGGAGGAAAACCTGAATTAAACCCCTGGAGCCTGTGTGCCAGTATACAAGAAATGTGATCCAGACCCAATTTTATTTGTTTTCAGATCCTCTTTGTTTGCCATGTTTCTAAGTATCTCTGGGCTGTGTTGAATCTCTCAGAACAGTTGTTATCCACGTTGACTCAGCACAGGGCTTTCTCAAAGTTCTCAAGATTTCTCCCTGTGTGCTGCTAATCTTGTGGCCCAGGACACCTGGGAACCAGGTTTCCTAAGACTGCCTGAAAGCTGCTTAAAAAAACCACCATTTAGTCCTGTGACCTAGGCTCAAAAGACAAAACAAGCAGGGGGAAAAAAGGAGCGAAGCTTCTCAAATTAAGATCCTATCACTCTGGATACAATTGTCTAGAGACAATTATAGGCCATTATAGGCGATTGATCAGACAGGCAAAGGGTAAAGTGCTCATGGGCCAGCAAATCTACTTGGGGAGCCTACTTTAAAGAGTAAAAGATCACATAGAATGATCTCCAATCACTCTATCTTTCCTGAAAGGGATTTATTAGAATGACTTACAGGATGCAGTCTGCCTTATTCTACAACAGCTGGGTGGGAAGCAAAGTCCAAGAATCCAGAAGTTCTCAGCTCCTGAGGCTGAAAGTCTCTGTTGGTCTTCAGTAGAAGATGGAATAACAGACAAGGGAGCTCTAAGCTGGCGAAGTCATAAGACTTGCTAGCTAGGAGAGGGCAAGCAGTCAATGTGAAAACTTTCTTCTTCTGTGTTCTAATATAGGCTTCAGGATGAAAGTGTGGCCCAAATTAAAGGTGTGTGTTCCAGAGTCAATCGCTGGATTAAAGCTGAGTGTCTTCTGCTGGGTGTGGTGACTCAGGCCTTTAATCCAAACACTGTGGGAGTGAATCATGCAGGTAGAAATCTGTGAGTAGCCTGGTCTACAAATTGGGTTCCAGGACAGCCAGTGGTCTTACAGAGAAACCCTGGTTCATGATAACAACAACAATCACATTATCAAAGTTCTGTGGCTTTCTGGCTCCATATCCAGATTAAAGGCCTGTATTTTCAAGCTCAAAAAGATGCATTAAAGTCTAGTCTTCTAACTTCAAAGACAGTGATTACTTTCTACAAACTAAACAAAAATCCCTTGAAGGTGTGTCCTCAAGTTTTGGATTTTGGTTAATTGGAGATTTAATCTAGCTGACAACACAGAATAGCAACCACGGAGATTGTTCCTCTGTAACCCTGGCTGTTCTGAAAATCATTTTGTAGACCAAGGTGACCACCAAGTCAAAGATCTCCCTGCCTCTGCCTCCCTCCTGCTGAGATTAAAGGCACATGTCACCAGGTCCTGCTTGGAAATCCTGTTAAGAGTCCTTTCTTTAGCTGGAGTCCTGAGCAGATGCTAATCCTGTGTTCCCAGCAGAGAGATGGTTAGGAGGAACAGCTAAGTGTGGAAATGAAGCTTCAGGACACAGACTCTCCTTTCCACCTGCCCACTCCCCAGCCCCTGTTTCTGTCTCACATTTTATGTCCTGGCTTTGAGATGAATGCACAACATTTCTATCCTCTAGTCTCTGTGTCTGCACAGAAGGCAGGCAGGGATCTGCTGGGATAGCTGGGCTCCAGGGTACACTGGACTGGAGTCACATTACAGGGAAGCAGGCAGCAAGACTGGAAAGCAGTTTCTTGAGGGACTGTCAAACCAGAGGTCTTCTAAGTCAGGGATATGAAGGGCAGAAAGCCATGGCTCTAGGTCTGCTCATGGCAGGACTGGAGGAGGCCAGGAGCCACTGGTGCAGAATCCCAAGACAGCTTCTTCACACACAAGAACCAAAAAGGCAGCTCTGCTGCTCTATGTCCAGGTACACAAGGACATCAGCAGTGTGTTCCCTGGGATGGATGACACTGAGCCTTCTGCACTCCATCTGTGGGTGGTCTTCACAATCCTGAAAGAGGTGGGAAGACAAGCAAGGACCCTGAAACCTGGTGCTTACAAATCTGCAAAACAAAGAAGTGAAAAAGGCAAAAGTTGTTTTTAGAGTATATAAAACAGAAACAACACACCAAGGAGGTGAGGGGCGAGAAGAGAAGTGTAGTGCCAGGGAAAAGTTAGTGATTTCCAAAATAGACAGGAGCTGATCTGATGCAACTCATAGTAGGGTCTTTATTCTAAGTTTGATCGGGCGCCTCCAAAATACCACTATCACCTAGCACTGTTTTGGTGGATGGGGAGGCCCCAGTATCTCCCATGGCAAAGATTTATAGTAAGCAGCAAGCAGGGCTTAAGTGTGCAAGGATCTAACTGGAAATCTATTGTGACCTTTATCATAATCGTCTGGTGCTGGGAGTCATTTCATAATCTTAGCTATTGCTGCCCTCTGCATAGGTGGTCATTCAGAAGAGGGTGGGCTTGTTGTGCCTTGGATGTGCAGGTTTTGGGGGGAATATCTTAAAAACACTGGTCTTGGTGAGCATTAGTCTAGAGACTGAAGGTAGGCTCAGCTTATGTTGGGGGTCAACTTGTAAACTGATACTAGGCACCAGCCTGTTTGTTTACCTGAGTTTAAACTTAGGTCAGGTTTTCTAAAATGGAGACCAAACTAAAAAGATTTGGTCTGTCATTCATCCCTTTCTCTTGTGACTAGAAGTCTCAATCATGGAACTTCCTAAAGCTTCATGAAAACAATTAGTAACAGGGCTAAGTCTTTGTGGAGTCCCTGGGGCATGGGTAGGGGCCCATCAATGGGAAAGAGGAGGAAGTCTGGAAGTTGAATTTTCCTTCCCTTGACCAGGTTCTTTTTCAACTGTAAAGGGATATGCAGTAGATCTAGGCGGGGACTCTGTAGCACAGGGAACCTTTCAGCAAAGCTCTAGTGACCTCCTGAAGTATCTCTTGAATAGGGCCAAATTTCTGAGCTAAAGTTGGCAGAGCTCTGGAGGTGGACCTGTTTTATGGAAACCAAGCAGTTTAAGCCAAACATGTTTGTGCACCCACGGAACACCCTGGAATGTGTAATAACTTTTGTCAGTAGATGAAGCAAACCTAACTTTAAAAGTGTTGAGTACCACCTGGTATGGGGGGTTGTATACTCTATAGAGGATGAAGGTCAAGAAGGGTCATCCAGTCACCTTCAATCTCAAAGGTCAACTTAGTTAAGGTCTCTTATAGGGCTCGATTTATCTTCTTTACCTGTCCTGAACTCTGGGGTCTCTACAATTTATGAACTTTTTAGTCAATCTCCAGAGAATTTGCTAATCTCCAACTTACCTGGGATACAAATGTTGGTCTATTGTGTGACCATATAGGCTTAGAAAAACACAAACGTTAGAAGATTATTCTTTTAGTAATTTCTTTGTTACCATCTATACAGTCTTATTTTTAGTCGGAAAAGTCTCAGTCTATCCTGAAAAGGTATCTATAAATATTAGCAAATATTTGTATCTGAATGTTTTATGGCTTTTTATTTCCATGAAGTCCATTTTCTGATAGACTCCTGGCTTGGTACTCCGGTATTGAGTACTGGGGTTCCTCTCATTGGCAACTACATTAGTCAATTGACAGGACTTAAAATTTTTAATGATCTTAGCTGTTTTTGAATTGGCATCTTTACCTATGATGTGGGACTGGTGTACTAGGTCTTGTATTAACTGGGGTCCCATGTGTGATGAACAATGGATATTTTTTAGTATGCTCATATCTAGTTTTTCTGGTACAATTATTTTGCAGTCAGCTTTCCTCTGTCATCTCTGATGACACTGATACATGGGCAGGTTTTTGGCCCAGATCACATCTTCTGTCTGGTCAGAGAGTGTGGGATCTCTTGGGTCTAGATCAACCAAGGACATGAGGGATCCAGTTTTTAGGGCCACCAATTGGGCTGTCTAGTTGTCCTCTGACTTGGAATTTAGTCCTTCCTTCTGCCCTTAGAAGGCCTTTTTTTTTTTCCTATAAATAACCACAAGGATATGAACCATACCAAAGGCACACCCAAAATCTTTGTCTCTTGTCTTTACTCAGCTCAAACACCTTGGTCAGAGTTGCCATTTCAACTTTCTGGGCTGTCATCCTTGCCAAGAGTGGCTCTGCCCATATGATCTCAGTATTTGGGAACCACCACTGCCCCAGCATACCTCTGTCCATCCTGAATGAGGCTGGTGCCATTGGTGAACCATGTTACCTCTGCATCCATCTGAAGAGTCACACAGAGGTCAATTAAGGTCAAGGTCAGGAAACAAGAAAGAGAAAAGTTATCCTGGGGGCATTCAAGAAGAGAGTCTGATAATGAGTCATTTTGTCATCTTCTTTAACCAGGAGGCCATTGCTTCACTGATGTGTAAATGGTGGGGTGGCAGCTTCTGACAATTCCTGACAAATTGGCTTTTAGCTGACACCAGGGCCTGGACACTGAGTATGTATCCCCCAGGTCTAGGGAGGCCATCTGAAGTTGGCACAGTAAGGCCTTCTTAGTGGAGTCTCAGTAGTCTAAACTTTTAGGGCCTCTTAAGAGGTCTTGACTTTTTATTTTATTTCTGTTGCCACTTTGAAGTCATTTATCAACAAAGAAGTGGAGTGTTTTACCCTAGGCTTGGAGAGGGGACACTTTTAATCTCTAGGGCTCTCTCTCTCTCTCTCTCTCTCTCTCTCTCTCTCTCTCTCTCTCTCTCTCTCTCTCTCTCTCTCCCTCTCTCTCTCTGTCCTTTCTGAGGTCTCCACTTGGCTGCTGCCTCAGAGTGCACTTGTCTGTAGGTGAAGAGGATGAAGAAACCTGAGGACTTCTCACATCCTCCTGATTTTATCTAAGCATTGCAATCCAGGGAAAGACCTTTGTTAGTCTTCCACTTCACCACGCCCAGGCCTGCTCCTCCATGCTGACTGGAGGACATCACCAGAGCCAGAGCCAAGGAAGCAGTCCCAGGAAGAAGCCAACAGCATCCATTGGCAGAGCCACAGTTGGAGCATTAGCCCTGGGACTTCTTCACAGCAGGGGGCGCTGTCAGTCAGTGCTCGCACACTGGGCCCTCAACTGCTAGCAGCTAAGGCTTGTCCCCCAAGCTAAGTTCTGCTTGGCTGTCAGCAGGCTCGAGCTGAAATCCGATGGTGATTTCAAGCCGCAGAAGAGATTTCGTTCCTCCGTGCATTCGTTTTGCTTACGGGATCAGACTCTGCCAGGCAGGCTCTGGTGGGATTTTGTGCGAGCCCAGGCTCCGGATGGTGCGCACCTAAATGCTGATCAAATCGCCTGGCGCCCAGGTGTGATAATGTAGTAGGTGCGATGCGGGAGCAGCAGTTTCGGTTTGTTTTCTGATCCTCTCAGACTCCCGACGTTTCTTCATGGGGTCTACCATCCTTTAAGGACGTTTTCAGACTGGAAAGTGTACCAAGACTGGCGACCCCGCGCCCACACCACTCCGGGAAAACAGCAAACTCAATGCAAACACGAATCTTCATCGCAGCTGCTTCTGTTCCCCTAAGGTTTTCCGGACCCGCACACACCAGGGCTCCAAGTCCTTTCTGTCTCAGCTTGTCTTCTCCATCTCGTTGGCTTGTCCTCGGATGCCTCCTGCACAAGGCCCAAGAGTACACTTGACCTACAGGGAAATCGCAGGACGACCCCGCCTGGTTCACTCGCACGCCCCGAGTTTTAGGCGAGCCTTGCAGTCCTGGGCAAGTCCATAGTCCCCCTGTCTGCTTGTCCACACTTGCTGGGGAGGGACACGGCTGGAGCAGAGACCAATGTAGGAGTGAGAATCCCAAAGCTTCCTAGATCTGCAGCTCTGCCTCTGAGCTCCAGGAGTGCCACTTCTTCCCAGCAGGGGGCGCCGTGGGGCTGCTCTTCGCCCAGAGAGGAATGCCAATGGTCAGCACCTGCTCTTTGGATTCTCCATGCGAAATAAATGCGAATTTTCCACGGAGCCAAGTTCATCATGGCTGTCAGCATGCCCGGGCTGAAATCCGAAGGTGACTTCAAAAAGCGACATGATTTTGTTTCTAGGTGCTTTAATTTTGTTGAGGAGATCAGATTCTGCCAGGAAGGTGATGGGATTCTATTCGAACCCAGGATGTGCTCCTAAACGCTGACAGAATCGCCTGGCTCCCAATGCGAGTACGAAGGAAATCAGATGCAGACCCCACGGTTTTGGTTTGCTTCTTGTCCTCTCTGCTAATTTTCGTTTGTAAACTAAAGCTCTGCTCTCTGAGCTGTCTTTCTCGCACACCCCTTCCCTTCTGCAGTCCCTCATAGCTATGGCCCTGGTGTGCACTTGTCCAGTGTGTAAACCCCAGAAGCTGCTAACCGATGCCTTCTCGCTTGCACACCCAAGGTTTGGGGCCAGCTTTGCGATCTGGCGATGTCCATAGTTATTTGGTCCAATCTCTTGTCCACACTGGTGGCTGCCACACAGGGATCCTGGCCAAGTACATAATTAGTCACCCCTTGCTTGTCCGCATTGGCAGATCCCACAAATGGAGCCTGGCCAGAAGCAGAAAGGATTCTTCACAGCTGTGAGTTGCAAACCAGGGATTTCTTCACAGTAGAGGGCGCTCGGGTACCAGCACTGTGCCTTGCCCCAATTCCACCTGGCCAGAGGACTTGCTGACAGAACCATCCTCTCAAGCAAGTGCTTGAGACTTGCCTCTGAGACAAATTCTGCTCTGTTGTCAACCATCCAGGGCTGAAATCCCACAGCGATTTCAAACCACCTACTTGATTTCGGTTCTCACCTCTTTCTGTTTGCTGACAGGATCTGACTGCCACTGTGTCTCCAGGAATGCCCCTCTCCCACATTACCAAGGTCCAGTACCTGAGCTTTGGGTTATGTATTTCCGGTTCACCCCTGACTGTGACTTGTCAGCCAAGTCAAGTTCCCCTGTGCCATCAGCAGGCAGAGGCTGAATCCACCTTGATTGCTAGCAGCAGAGTTGATTTTGTTTAAAGGTGCTTTCATTTTCAGTTTGAACCAGACTTTGTCAGGGATATTGTGGGATCCTTTGCAAACCCAGGGTCCAGAAAAGGTGGAGGAAACCCTGGATAAACCGCTGGCGCCTATGTATATAGGAAATGGGATTCAGACTAAATTTCATTTACATTTTGGATTCTATCTGCTAGCCATCATTTCTTTTCTTTTCTTTCTATTTATTTACTTACTTACTTACTTACTTACTTACTTACTTACTTACTTATTGGTTTTTCAAGACAGGGTTTCTCTTGTAGCCCTGACTGCCCTTGAACTCACTCTGTAGACCAGGCTGGCCTTGAACTCCCACCTGTCTCTGCCTCCCAAGTACTGGGATTAAAGGCACGCATCATCTTTTCTAAATGGAGGAAAGCCAGCTGATTTCTCAGGTTCGTGTATTGCGTGCCCAGCACCTTAGGGAAAAAACACATTTTCAGTCTGGTAAGTCACCAAGGCATCTGAGCCAGGCCTTCCTTGTAAGACACATTAAAGCTCTGTGTTAGGTTTTGTCTGTGTGGATTTTTAATGCTGTCTGGTTTCAATCTGTACCTGGGTAATCTAGGTAATGTCTGGTAACATTTATACAGATTTATACATTTTGGGGATTTTTTTAGGATGAACATATTTCTTTTATTTCCTATTTCTACACCCTCCCAGGTACATATTCCAGCTCTCCTTAAAATTCACAAATGTGTTGTCTAATTGATATCCCATGCATATTTTTATTTATACATATATTAGTAAGAATGACCACCATAATGTTTTTAATTTTGTCTTGTTTCTCCGTGACTTGTCCATTTACACCCAATCCGACTCACCTTCCCATCCCTCCTTATCCCTCCTGTGCCCTTGAAAACCCACTTGCAAAGAAACCAAATATAAAAACAAATAAATCCAAGTGATAAACAAAAATCTAACCTGTTGGAGAAATATAAAGCTTCAGAAAAAAGAGTCAGTCTTTTACAAAACAGCAACAAAAAGCTCTCCCCTGTATTAAAGCACTGAAACACTGCCCATGAAACATACCTTGCAAAAGAAAGCAAATATAAGCCGGGCGTGGTGGCACACACCTGTAATCCCAGCACTTGGGAGGCAGAGGCAGGCAAATTTCTGAGTTCAAGGCCAGCTTGGTCTACAGAGTGAGTTCCAGGACAGCCAGGACCACACAGAGAAACCCTGTCTCGAAAAACAAAAAAACCAAAATACCAAAAAAAAAAAAAAAAAAAAAAAAAAACCAAAAACAAAAACAAAAAAAACAAAAAACAAAAAAAATAGAAAGAAAGAAAGCAAATATAAAAATGAATAAATAAATTTAAAAAATGTCTCTGTGACAGCTAAGGTGTGTCATTTTGTGTCACGAAATATACTTTTTTGCCCAAACAGCGTTGCTCATGTCTTGTATGAGAAATTTCCTCCACTGTGAAAAGCCTTTCTTTCAAATCTTTTTTATTTTTACACGATGTTACCAGATTTTAGGAGAACTACAACTTTTCAAATGTTTGCAAAGCCCTGTGTTAGGTTTTTATTAAACTGTATGTGTCTTTTTTAAAAGGCTCTGTGGTTTTAATGCTGGACTGGAGAGTATAGCCAATATCTGAAAACTTTTGTTTTGTACAGTTTTGTGATTACTGATCAGTCAGAACATGTTTCTACTCTTTCCTGTTTCCAAATCATCCGATGCATACGTCTCAGCTCTCCTTTACATTTGTAAACAATTTGTTCTCTAATTGTTTTCCATGAAAATTGTTATTTATAAAGATATAAATGTGTATAAGCTCTTTAACATTTTTAAACTTTCTATTGATTATTTGTAAATTGAACATTTGCATCCTAATCCTACTCAACTTCCCATTCCTCCACATACTCCCTGCAACACCCACTGCAAAAGAAATCAAATATAAAAAAAAAAAACAAAAAAAAAAACAAAAACGAACTTCTTGTCTTTTTGACAGCTGAGGTTTGTCCAGGTGTGTGATGCAATATTCTGTTTTGCCCAAAGAGATTTACCAGAAAATATTCATTGCAATGGGTGGTTGGTCTGGTTTGAGGTTTGTAGCGTCTCCTACAGTAGTGCTAGAGGATCTCTGGACCTCCCCTCATAACACTGCAGCCCCTTTCTATGTCCATTTACACTTTTAACTATATGCCTGATGTTACACTGTAGCAGGTCTCTATGCATGTTTATGGATTTTAATGTTATAACTCAAATAATGCTGCATCTGCTTTCTATGAATTGACCTGGTTGGGTTTGGTGCTACTGTTGGTTGGAGCTTTATTTTACCTCTTTGGTGTTAAGCCTCTATGAATGGCTGACTAGCATTTGCATGTCCAATGTTATTGGAGTCTAGAGAATCAACACACCCCAAAGAAACAAACATTGACATCCCTTATAGCCCTGTTTCTAAAAGTTAGTTGATATAACCAAAAAAGTATCCAGTGGTAAAAGACTGAATGAAGAGTTTGTGGAGATCAGATGTGCAAGAATTACTGTTCTTCACAAGAAGACTGAAGTTTTATGGTCTGCAGAAAAATGCTTGTGCCTGAAGAAAGTCACACTCAATAGATGACCAAGTCTCCAGATGACAGAGATCCAATGTCTCTCACTCATGAGCCCTAGGCTTGCTAGATACATGAAATCAGGTTTTCTTCTTGTTGTAAGAGAGAAGCTGAGTGAAATGTGTGGAGAAAATTTGGGTAATGAACTGAAGGAGGATTGAAAGGCAGGAGGGGCAATACCCAGAAAGATAACACATAGTTGCACAAAATCAACAACAGGCAACTCCACATCATTGTGTTAGAGTCCATGATGGCAGAGAGAAGAACTACCTAGAATGCTCTCACTTGATCCACCACCAGAAGGCAAAAGAGAGGAGGGAGGGGGCAGAGAGACAGAAAAGAAGGAGACAGAGAAACAGACAGAGGAATACCTTCAGCCACTTCCTTCCAAAAAGAACATACTTCCTCATCTTTCCAAAAGACTACAACCAATTAATCCTACTAGGATTCCACAAAGGACAATGTAGCAGGTCCTGTCTTAGCATTGGAATGGCTCAGTGACCAGGCTGGAAGAGTCCTGAGATTAACTGTCCTGGACCCAACCAATCAGTCCTGGTCACAAGGGTGGCTGTCCTTCTGGCCTGAAGATTCTCAAGCAATATCTAAGCAAAACATCTTCTCCAAACCCAACACTAACATTACATATTTACAGGTTAGAGATTCACAAGGAAACATAGTCAGTACTTGTTGATTATCTAGTCCATCTCCAGGATATCTAAACTGAAAAGGGTTGTACTTGTATAAATGTATAATTAAGAAATAACAATTTTCCTTTAGTGATTTTTGTACTTGAAACAGAAATTCTGTGAGAATGTCTAATATTTTCTTTTGTTGAGAAATATAGAAGAGCTCTACTTCCATGTCTGCTCTTTACAAAAGAAATTTTGGAAGGCTGTCATTGGCTCAGTGAATCAAGATGTATTACCGGAGTCCTCGCATCTCCGTTGAAAGTTCCATGTGATGTGAATTAAAGAAAAAGATGAAAATTCAAAGGAAAACATGCTGGTCAGTATTTCTGTGCAATGCTTATTTTATCTTCTATATAGACTTCCTGAAAAAACGATGTTCAGAGAGAAAACTGTAAGAAATGATACTTAAGTGTCCTCCTCACTCTGAGAGCTGTGTGATCAATCTCTAGCCTGGTACATGACTTAGGTCACAGCTTAGGACTTTCTGGAGGAAAGAAGATGACTTAAGATTCCTGAGAATACTACAAAGATAAAACTACAACACACAGTCCCAGAAAGTACAAAAACACTATCTTGGAATCACACCGGATGTAGACCTGCTTGAGCACTAGTACCCACATCCTCAGCATGGTGTAGAGAACACAGTTGGCCCTGGAGGGAAAGGGTGGGCTACAGTTGTTGTTGTCCATGTCTCCTTGGGATGCCTGTGACTCCTTCGAACTCTAACTCTGAGAGACCTCTTTGCCCTTCCTCATGGCACAATTCAATCTGCTATAGTGTCTCAGATTCTTCAAGCTCTCAAATACACAAAAGGTCTATAAATCCCAATATGCAACCCAGCCATCATCAGAGCAATGACTTAACTCTCCACAGTAAAAACATGGCTCAGACTTGGAATACCTTGTACTCAGGGCTGGCAAGACATGTATGCTTGGCAGTGCATGTTCTGCAGAATCTGATGTCCCTTTGACAAAACTGGGACAGGACCACATCATCTTCTTGGCTTTATTCAAGGAACTCAGTGGGCAAGTCACTGACCTCTGATTTGGAGAAGACTCTAGTTAGTGGATTGTACTCTATACTTCATGGCCCTTCCCAACCATTACCCTGTGAGAAACTGGGTTTTAAACCCACAATCCTAGCATCTGATTGCATTGCCTAAGTAGGCAGGATTCTGCCCAGTCTGGTAGAAAAATCCTTTCAACCCAGAACCTAAGGGAAAGAAGCAGATCAGGAACAAAATCCGAGGCATGTGGATCTCTGATCTCAAGGCCATCCTGGTAATCAGACCTAGTTTTGAGTCTACAGATAGGGCTATACAGGAAAACCTAATACAGGACCAAGTTCCCAGATGACAGAGATCCAGTCTCTCTCATTTGTGGGCCCTAGGCTTGCTAGATACATAAAATCAAGTTTTCCTTTTATCAAATGTGAGTAGCTGGGTAAAATGTGTGGGAAAAAGTTGGATAATCTTCTCAAGGATGATTGAGAGGTAGGAGGGTAAATAGTGAGAAAGAGAACTCAGAGTTGCATGAAATTAATGACATGCAGATCCACATCACCAGAATCAGACAACTGGTAAATATATCTGTTAGTTTTCCATGGCTCTGACAAAATAACCTAACCAAAATGGAAGCAACTTATGAAAGAAGTGGTTATTTTGTATTATGAATGCAGAGGTTTATATTATGTGACAGCAGAGAGAAGGAATGGCTAAGATTTGCACATCTTAATCTACCACCAGATGGCAGCACCAGAAGAAGGGAGGGAGAAAAAGACATGCACAAAGACGTGTGTGTGTGTGTGTGTGTGTGTGTGTGTGTGTGTGTGTGTGTGTGTGTGTGTGTGTGTAAACAGACAGAGAACTCCTGGAGTCACTTTGTAAAGAGATCACACATCCTCAGCTTTCCAAAAGAGTTCAACCAACTAGGAACCAAACATTCAAATATGAGCCTGTGACGACCACCTTCATTTAATCAACCACTGAATGAATGAATAAAAAATGGATGGATGAATGAATGAAACAATCTATT
Organism: Apodemus sylvaticus; assembly: GCF_947179515.1. NCBI lineage: Eukaryota > Metazoa > Chordata > Mammalia > Rodentia > Muridae > Apodemus > Apodemus sylvaticus. Next base: position 40,529,761 of record NC_067487.1, read on the forward strand.
TATAAAGAGTGACAAAGCTTCCATGCTGATAGTCTATCAATTAACGTCAGGGTGCATGCATTGAGAGGTTCAGTAGGTACACTGCTACATCTGTGTGTCAAGATCTTTCCTTCAGCTCTCTGAAGACTGAAACACCAGAAAGTTCTCAGGTTATCTCCAGTTCCTTGCCTAGAAAAAATACAGAGCACTTTGGTCATTTTGTTTTTAAGTTCTAATACATGTTTATTTGCTTGCCTAATGCTCTGAAGGTATGAAAGGTTGAATTTGATAGATTATTTCCAGAGGGATGCAGTCCATCCCAGCAAGGTAGGCACAGCAGCAGGAAGAAGACGCAGTTGTTCTCACTGCATGAGCACTTAAGAAATATAAGAAGTGGGCCCAGGCTTTCAAATCCTCTAAGTCAATTTGAACCTGAGTGGACAGATTCCTGTGTCACAGACAGAAGGCATGGCAGCATGACACAGAAGCGTGATTGTCACGTTGTTCAAAGTTCTTTCTTGTGGTGTATGACAGGAAGCAGAGCATTGACTTTGCAGCCCACAGATGCTTATGTGAGAGGAATTCACAGGAGACTAATGGGCTGACCACTGATCTTACCTTCCTTCCTCCTGAGCCAGGGGTTCTCTTCAAGATCCCCTTTCTGAATGGCCTGCTGCAGCTCTGCTCTCTGCCTCCTTCTTTCCTCACAGCTTCTTTGATCTCTGCTTCAATGGAGGACATTGCCCTGGGAATTCAAACTCCATGTGAGATCATCAATGTCCTTAGCATCTGTTCTTGCACAGGAGTTCTGCAGTCTCCCCTGCTGACCCTCCCACACCTCTCTACTCCTGAGTGAGCTCAGAGCTCCTTCCTCCCTAAGTTATCATACTCAGGAACACTGTAGATCTTAGACATCCCAATGCTACAGGAAACTACCCAGCTTTGATTTTCTTTAAGAAACATCTTCTCCTGTACACTTCACGTGGGAGTCAGGAGATTTTGGAATGACTTCTGAATAAATCAACAAGTTGAAAAATGAAATATTAACATAATGAATTAAATTAGACAATAAACCTATCCTAGGTGGTTTTGACTTTATGAAAATTTGTAAATAGTATTTGAGGTGCATGAAACATGTTTCACAAAACTATGCTGATTTGTAAAATGGAGATAACCAGGGTTTGACAAAAACTGGTGTTCCTGAACTTTAATGTGCTAATATGTAAAGTTAAATGGGTTATCTGAGGGAAACAACATGAAACTACACAGCATAAATTCAGCTTGCACTTCCTTTGCCTTCATGATCTAAGTGAGAAGTTAATCCATCTCTGAAAGGTTAAATGTTTCATAAAATTAGCTTTTCAAGTTAAAATCCTTGAGTTAACGTTAAGTTAAAGTTAAAAGTGTCTTCTGTAAATAAATAATAATTCTGTAAAAAAAAAAAACAAAAAACAAAACAATCCATCAGGCCAGCCAGTGGTGGCACATGTCTTTAATCCCAGCACTGGGAGGCAGTGGCAGGCAGATTTCTGAGTTAGAGACCAGACTGGTCTACAGAGTGAGTTCCAGGACAACCAGAGTTATAAAGAGAAAGCTTGTCTTGAATTACCAAAAAAAAAAAATTAAAAAAAAATAAAAAACAAAAAATAAAAAGAACCAATCAACCAATCAGTCATGCTCATAAAAAGTCAATCCCTTTAATGTAGTCTGAAATATCTAAAGTCTCAGTGTCCTATTCTGATTCAATGTTTGCCTAGACAGTTTTCAGCCCTCTACCCAGCCTTCAAATGTCCACACATTGGAGATTTCCTTGGCCTTCAGCATGGTCCAGATATAGTCACCAAAATAATTAAAGTGACCTAAATTAACAAGAAACATATAGGTTTAAAATTAACTGATGAACTTATGTTTATTAACATTTCAAGGTTTCCCTGACCATGATCTAACATTTAGGTAAATAGGTGGTTCTGCATTTAAATTTTTGTGCCTCTGAGCTTGGTTTTCTTTGACTTGTCAGAGAAATAAGACTGTTATTTATCTGATCATTAATAAAAAGGACTTAAAGCTTTTAGTTGGCTTCATTAACATGGTTGTCAATAACTAATTTTGTGGTTATTATTAAATCCATCCTTTTTTGTTTTAACTTTATTTATTTAATGTGTGATTATTCTGCGGCATATACATCCACCTACCTGAAGAGGGCATCTTATCCCCTTATAGATGGTTGTGAGCCTCCATGTGGTTGCTGGGAATTGAACCCATAACATGGTTGTCAATAACTAATTTTGTGGTTATTATTAAATCCATCCTTTTTTGTTTTAACTTTATTTATTTAATGTGTGATTATTCTGCTGCATATACATCCACCTACCTGAAGAGGGCATCTTATCCCCTTATAGATGGTTGTGAGCCTCCATGTGGTTGCTGGGAATTGAACCCATGACCTCTGGGGAGCAACCTGTGCTCTTAACCACTGAGCTGTCTCACCAGCCCCTATTAAGTCCATCCTTAAATGAATATTCAACTTGTACAAAAATATTTGAATGAAATATTAATGTATTTAATATAGAGTCAATCCTTCATGTAAAAAAAATCTAAGCTTTCAATAAAAACCTACTGTATATGATAAATGTGAGTTTTGAATGAGGACAATCATTTAAAAGATACAACAAAAGGCTCTAACCCTCCAAATAAAAATTCACCTTTGGCTGCACCACTGCAGTCTCAGCGATGTGGCTGCCAACATGGAAACTGAAGAAGGAGACCAGCAATAGACGTGCAGACCTGGAAGTGGGGAGCCCGGGAGCCCTCAGCCTGAGACAGACTAACAAATAACTAACTTAAACAGCATCAACATCAAGCAACAACAACACCACAAGGAATCAGAGACTAACAGAAACAGTTTTCTCCAGGGAAGACCTCCCAAAATCATTATCCAAAGCCAAGTCCTCAGCCTCGAAATAATATATACAAGTGACAGTGTACAGACTAATCAGGGTGTGTTTGTATATTATGAACACACACACAAATACACCTACTGTAGGATATACACACAAACATGCAATACAACACATATGTGCTACACACACAGAAAAAGAGGCACATGGAAGGGGTTGGAAGGAAAAAGAAAGGCATGGAAATAAGGTTATTATATTATAATTTCCAAAATAACATAATTTAATAAAATAAACTTTTTGAGCCAGGCTTGGTGCTTTACACTTAAAAAAAAAAAAAAACATTTATTTCATTTATTTGAGTACACTGTAGTTGTTTCCGGACATACCAGAAGAGGGCATCAGATATCTTTACAGATGGTTATGAGCCACCATTTAGTTGCTGGGAATTGAACTCAGGACCTTTGGAAGAGCAGTCAGTGCTCTTAACCACTGAGCCATCTCTCCAGCCGGTGCTATACTCTTTTAATCCAAGCTCCCAGCGGGCAGCAGGAGAATCTTTTTAGTGCAAGGGCAGCCTGGTTACATAGCTACTTCCAGGACAGCCAGGACTATAGAGAGAGAAAAACTATCTCAAAAATAAATAAATAAATAAATAAATAAATAAATAAATAAATAAAATAATACATTAATTAATAATAAAAACACATTCTTTCTAATTCAGTCTCAATCCTCTAACTAAACCCAGTTTTATAAACAAATACCTGGTGCTCTTAAAAGTCAACATTGTTCGTGGAGAGTCAACTCTTTGAAAAAATGTTCCTCCTCTGTATGACACACTGTCCTCTTCCTACAGACTCTGCCTTTTAATCATTGTCCACCATTACAAAACATAAGTATTTTCTCTCATAATGGAGCTTCAAAATCCTATTTAGATAAAAACTGGAAATTTTACCTAAAATGTGTACTAAGGCATGGGACTGTCTCCAAGAGGAACACAGATCTGGAAACAAGCAAAAGGTTAACTATGTAACAAAGACATTCTTAAAGTTTTAAACTTAACCTGCGGGATGAGTCTTGCAACACTAACCAATGACCATGTTTCAGTGTCTACACCTGGAGAATTACTTAGTTTCTCCTGAGGTTCCTGATCCTGAATCAGAACTGGGTCTTGGCAGAGATGGGATTGAGTCTGCTGCTCACACTCAGGCTACTGTGAAGATCGTGTGGGGAAAATACAGCTGCTTCTTGTTTCTTTGATTGTTTGATTGTTATTTTGTTTTTTTGCTAGGTTTTTTTGAGACAGGGATTCTCTGTATAGCTCTGGCTGTCCTGGAAATCACTATGTACACCAGGCTGGCCCTGAACTCAGTAAACTGCCTGCCTTTACCTCCAGAGTGCTGGGATTACAGGCATGTGCCACCACTTCTCTGTCAGCCCCTTTTTCTTAACTAGTGCAAGTGCCCTGCTGGGTGTTGACTTGCCAGACTAGGACATCAGGGACTGTCCTCCAAAACTTGGCTTGTGCGGAGGTGGGGGTACCACGTGCCTCCAGGTCCAGATGCACCCTGGAGTGTGATTGTCCAGTCTCCTGGACTCCTGACTCAGGCAGACAATACCAGGATTTTGCTTCATGGATTGCTGTTGGTCTTACTGCCACCCCCTTCTGGATTCCCATCCACCCACACACCACCCATCCCCAGATAAGGATGGGTTCAATCTGGAATGGACACTTATCTGGGGTGGAGGTTAAATGTTGGGAGCTCCCAGAGTCTCAGAGCTTGTGCAGCTGGTTTTGGGTGGGGCAGATTTCTGTCCTAAGATAGCCACCAGTTCCTCTTTGGCTGGGCCTGCAAGATTCTGCAAATTTTCTTAGCCTAGCGGGTGCATTTTTACATTGCTGACTGCAAGCAGTTTGCAGGTGCCAGCTTGACCTGGGCAAGCACAGCTAGAAGCTTGCTTTCAGCTTGGTGGAGTCTGGACTTGGCTGTGTGTTTTCAGCCAATCCCTGACCATGGTAGATATGCTGCAGAGGAACTTTAGTTCCCTAGAAATCCAGGTCCTTTGGGACCAGTGCAAGCTTATTCTGTGGGTACCTAGTCCCAAAGTGCACCTCAGCCAGACCAGTACCATCCCCAGTAATCCACCAGGGCTCACCCTGCACTGGCTGAATTTTCTAGGATCTTCTCCATCTGCTCAGCCCTGACCTGCATTAAGTTTCTTTTGCTCGGCTGCTGACAGAGCTTTAATTTCTTCTTCTGTGCCAAGGTTCCCTTTTGGATTTTAGCAATGATGCAATTTAAGAAGTTCCCCACCCTGCAATGTCTCGGGTTTTTTTTTTTTGGGGGGGGGGGACAGTTGGAGGGTTGGCAAACCAGGATTGGCTGTTGTAGCTGGCTGGTTTCTTTCCAAATGCAGAGCCAGCTGGCTGCAGCAGGTCTTGCTCTAGCACACCAAGCAGCTAAGCAAGTACAGTTGTCCTAAACATTGTAATACAGACACACTGAAACAGAGAAACTTCAGAGGATGGAGAAACACAGGCCTTAGCATTACCTCCTCCTGCTGAGGACTGTGTTTGGCTATGGAGCCCAGTTACCTGTCACTCAGGGCGACAGAGCAGGGAGAGCTACAGAGGCTCAGACTCTTTGTGTCCCCACCTGGGAAAACCTTCAGCCATGGTCTGAGCCTTGCTACCCAGGGCTTATAAGATTTATAAGACAGCAACTGTCAGGCCAGTTAAGGCCATTCAGACAGAGTATGGAAATATTGTTAAATATTCTAAATCGTGTGAAATTATAAATGACCTGGGATATCAAACTCTCTCTCTACTTAACAACACAGGAAGCCTCACCACACCTGTTTCCTGGAATCGTGGAGTCATAGAAGTAGAAATGGCACTTAGCATGCTGAAGATATACTTGGATAGATGGGTCAGACCTGAGATTCCATAAACAAATTCATGCCAAAACAACACTTGGTTTGTTTTCCAAATACAACCCCCCTCCTCAAGACAGGGCTTCTTTGTAACCTCTTCAGACCTTCCCAGAGCCCTCCTCTGCAAATTAAGGAGCTGGTTTCTTGCTCCTGGGTCAGAAGACAGGCAACATGCTGATTGGATTACTCTGCACTCCTGGTCCTATAACACAGTGATACCAATGGAAGCTGGGATGTCATGAAACTGTCAGTCTTTGGTCCAGCAAAAGAAGAGCCCAAAAACCCACAGAACAGAAGAAATGCCTTGATAGGTTTTCTTCTGGAAGAAGGTTAGGATCTACAATACACAAATAACTCAGATTTTTTTTTATCCCTTTAAATAAACACTTTCTCTTTATTATTTCTCATTTTCATGTTTAGTGGTATTCTACCTAACTGTATGTATATCTATGTGCAGGTGTTATATGCCCATGAATTACAGTTACAGAAAGTTGTGAGCTGACATGTGTGTGCTAGGAACTGAACTTGGGTCCTTGGGAAGCCCGGCTAGGTATCTTCAGATGAACTCTGATCTGTTTAACTGCTGAGCCATTTCTCCAGGCCCCAGAATTCAGCATTGCTACTGCTCTTAAGATGAGCTCTGATGTGCTTAATGGCTGAGTCATTTCTTCACAATGAAGAATGTGTTTGGTAGGAAGATGCTTGCAATGAGAGAGAAAGAAGTCAGTCTCAGAGTATCAGACCCTGCATGTCCCCCAGGTGTTGCTCCTGCATCTGATAGAAACATGAGATACTACATGTTCTTGAGGTAGGAAGACAGCTGGAGAGACTTGGAGAACTAGGTGGCATAATGGGAGGAGAAAGACTTGAGAAGTGACTTGGCACTGGATGATGGAGGATGGAGTAGTCTCATAGCAAATTACTTAATTGCATGAAATTAACTTTGTGCAAACAAAGGTCCTCCAACACACAATAATCCTGAAATGAGTTAGTAAATGAATGCATGTGCCCATGAATTGATGAGTGAATGAGAAAGCATCCTGTGGGGAGACTCTATCAGGAGCAATCAGGGTGCATGGCTTGGTGGGTTCAGTGTGCAAATCATCACATCTGGGGTGCTTGGGTGTTTTCTGCAGCTCTCCAAAGACAGAAGCACCAGCCAGATCAGGATTATTGCTGTAACTCACACCATGCTGAAAGAATCAGAATCAATGTCAAGCACCATTGGTCATTTTGCTTTCAAGTTCTGAAAAGGGTGGGTTTTCTCCTGCTTCCTCCCCCACCTATAAATGCAAGAAAGGTTTATTTTTTGTGAGTTGCAGTTGGAGACAGTCCATGATAGCGGGGTAGGCCCCACAGCAGGAAGAGGAGGCCTGTTGGCTTCACTGCATGAGTAGTAAAGAAGGAGAAATGTAGGCTTAGATATTTGAAAACCTGCTTTAAGTATTGTTCTTTAATGCTTCAACCTCCCTTTTAGCTCAGCAACAGCCAGAGGTAGGGGAAAGAAACATTCATAGGTAATGGGGGATGTGGGCCTGTGTAGAGATAGTTCTTTGGAGCAATTGCAATCTTCATTGTCAAAGAAAATGCAAAATGCAAAAAGGTCCTAATCCAAAACATCCAGGAAATCTAGGACACAATGAGAAGACCAAACCTGACCATAATAGGTGTAGAAGAGAGTGAAGATTCCCAACATAAAGGGTCAGTAAACATTTTCAACAAAATTATAGAAGAAAATTTCCCTAACCTAAAGAAAGAGATGCCCATAAATATTAAAGAAGCCTACAGAACTCCAAATAAATTGGAACAGAAAAGAAATTCTTCCCTTCACATAACAGTCAGAACACCAAATGCACAAAACAAGAAAGAATATTAAAGGCAGCAAGAGAAAGGGGCCAAGGAAGATATAAGGGCAGACTTATCAGAACTATACCAGACTTCAGAGACTGAGTGCCAGAAGATCCTGGGCAGATGTCATACAGTCCCTACGGGAACACAAATGCCAGCCCAAGTATTATACCCAGCAAAACTCTCAATTAACAAAGTTGGAAAAATGAAGATATTCCATGACAATACCAAATTTACACAATATCTTTCCACAAACCCAGCCCTACAAAGGGTAATAGATAGAAAACTGAAACACAAAGAGGGAAACTAAACCCTAGAAAAGCAAGAAAGTAATCTTCTCTCAACAAACATAAAAGAAGATACCCACCACACAAACATAATTCCACATTTAACAACAAAAATAACAGGAAGTAACAATCACTATTTCTTAATATCTCTTAATGTCAATAAACACAATTCCCCTGCCCAAAAAGACGTAGACTAATAGACTGGATACAGAAACAGGATCCAGCATTTTGCTACATACAATAAACCCACCTCAATGTCAAACACAGACACGATCTCAAGGAGAGGACTAGAAAACAAATTTCCAAGCAAATTGTCCCAAGAAACATTCTGGAATAGTCATTCTAATATGGAAAAAAATTGACATTCAAGTAACCGTTATCAAAAAAGATAAGGAAGAGCACTTCACAGTCATTGAAGAAAAAGTCTACCAAAAAGAATTCTCAATTCTGAACATCTATGCTCCAAATGCAAGGGCAGCCACATTCATAAAAGAAAGTTTGCTAAAGCTCAAAGCACACATTGCACCTCACACAACAATAGTATACTTAAGTGACACCAAAAAAATCCATCAGAGAACTCCTGAACCAGATAAATAACTTCAGCAAAGAGGCTGGATATAAAATTAACTCAATCAAATCAGTGGCTTTCCTCTACTGAAAGGATAAACAGGCTGAGAAGGAAGTTACAGAAAGAATACACTTCACAATAGTCACAAATAATATAAACTACCTTGGTGTGACAATAACTAAGTAAGTGAATCTGTATGACAATAACTTCAAGTCTCTGAAGAAAGAAATCAAAGATCTCAGAAGATGGAAAGACCCCATACTCATGGATTCACAAAATTAATATAGTAAAAATCTTGCCCAAAGGAATCTACAGATTCAAAGCAATCCCCATCAAAATTCCAACTCAATTCTTCATAGAGTTGGAAAGGGCAATTTGCAAATTCATCTGGAATAACAATAAACCCAGGATAATGAAATCTATTCTCAACAATAAAAGAACTTTTGGGGATACGGATCAACATCTCTGACCTCCAGCTGTACTACAGATCAATTGTGATAACAACTGTATGGTATTGGTACTGTGACAGGCAGGTAGATCAATGGAATAGAATTGAAGACCCAGAAATGAACCTACATACCTATGGTCACTTGATCTTTGACAAAGGAGCAAAAACTATCCAGTGGAAAAAAAGACAGCATTTTCAACAAAAGTTGCTGGTTCAACTGTTGGTCAACATAGAAGAATGCAAATTGATCCATTATTATCTCCCTGTACAAAGCTCAAGTCCAAGTAGATCAAGGACCTTCATATCAAACCAGATACCCTGAAACTTCTAGAAGAGAAAATGGGGAAACGTCTCAAACACATGGGCACAGGGGGAAGTTCCTGAACAGAACACCAATGGCTTATGCTCTAAGATCAAGAATAAACAAATGGGACTTCATAAAGTTGCAAAGCTTCTGGAAGGGAAAAGACGTGGTCAATAGGACAAATGGCAACCCACAGATTGGGGAAAGGTGTTTACCAATCTAACCTCCAATAGAGGGCAAATATCCAATATAAACAAAGAAGCCAAGAAATTAGACTCCAGAGAACCAAATAACCCTATTAAAAATGGGGAACAGAACAGAATTCTGGGGATCTAAACAGAATTCTCAACTGAGGAATATCGAATGGCTGAGAAGTACCTAAAGAAATGTTCGACATCCTTAGTCATCAGGGAAATGCAAATCAAAACAACCCTGAAATTCCACCTCACAGGAGTCAGAATGTCTAAGATCAAAAACTCAGGTGATAGCAGTTGCTTGTTAGGATGCAAAGAAAGGGGAACAGTCCTCCATTGCAAGCTGGTACAACCCCTTTGGAAATCAGTCTGGTGGTTCTGATATTACCTGAGGACCCAGATATACCACTCCTGGGAATATACCCAGTAGATGCTCCAACATATAATAAGGATACATGTTCCACTATGCTCATAGCATCCATGTTTATAATAGTCAGAAGCTGGAAAGAATCCAAATGTACCTCAACAGAGGAATGGATACAGAAAATGTGGTATATGTACACAATGCAATAATACTCAGCTATTAGACACAATGACGTCATGAAATTCTTAGACATATGGAAGACACTAGAAAATATCATCCTGAGTGAGGTAACTCAGTCACAGAAGAACACACACAGTATGTACTCACTGATAAGTGGATATTAGCCCAAAGTTTGGAATACCCAATATTCAAATCACAGACTATATGAAACCTGCAAGGAAGGAAGACCAAACTGTGGATGTGTATCTTAGACAGGTGAGCAAATTATGTAGAAGACATATACGGAGACCAAGTGTGGAGCAGAGAAGGAAGGAAAAGCCATGCAGAGACTGCCCCTCCTGGGGATCCATCCCATCTACTATTAGAGTGGATGGGGACATGGGTGGGGGAGCACCCTCATTAACTGGGAAAGGGGATAACATTTGAAATGTAAATGAATAAAATATCTAATAAAAACAATTTAAATTTAAAAAATACAAAACAAACTAGATACCCTTGTCTTTGTGAAAACTTATAAAATTCTATTTGGGGAGATATCTCACAAAATCATAAAAGGTTTTGAACATATTTCAGAGTGTTAATGACTGCTCTTTTTTTTAAACATTACTGTGTCTGTTTTGTATTAAGTCTCATTTTGCTCATAACGTGAAATTAAATTCCTGTTCTCAGAGGAGGCTTCCCAGAAGTAATTATTCAGAGATGACACTGAAAAATTCTCCTAAAATATAACAATGGAATTTCTCATGTTCTGTTATCCAATACTCTGGAAATCCCCCTAGGGGATTTCCCTTCGGGGAAAACAGATTAAGCTGAATCATTGCTAGAAACTGAAAGCAAATGTGGGTGGAGAGGAAGCAATGACCCTGTCAGCAGCCTAGAAGAAGAAACCTAAGGGGACCAGACCTGAACAGCTGTAGGAGCATCTAGGAGGCTCAGCCACTGCTGCTGGGCTCTGAGGAAGGAAGAGAGCTGGCCCCAGAGCACTGGGGATAACGCACCCCTCCTCCCCCCACTTTCCCAATGCCAGCCTCTAGGCAGTCAGGGCTGGACCTAGATTTTGGAGGACTTGGAGTTCCTCCACAGCCAGCTCAGACCAGAGTTATGCTGACAACTCACAGCAAAATTCAGACAGTCTGTGAGCAGCCCTCCTACTGTGTTCAGCCTGGATCACCCTGGCACCAGAAAACCTGCTTATCTTCAGCAAAGGAGCCTTTGGTCTCCTCCACCTTGGATGACTGACAATTCCAGATTGAAGCCATCCCTAGGGGGGAGATACAGAAAGGGGACTGGAAACCCAACAGCCATCTAGGCAGCCACAACCTCCTGTTTGCCTGCCTGAGCACCTCTCAGGCCAGGCTATGGAGGACCACCCTGCTTGCCCAAGCCTGGAGGCTCAACAGCCAGCAGGCCACTTGGAGCAGTTTGGAAAAAGGGATGGAGCTGGGAGCTTCAGAACTGATGGGAGCTGCAAAAGAGAGTGGGGTTCAACCCCAGCAGAATCATCCCAGTCTCTGCCAAGGTTTCTGATCCTGGAGCCTGAACCACAGCAGTAGAAACTAAATGTCTCCCAGTGTAGACACTGAACGCTAGTCCTAGGTAAGTGTTGGTTTAACTTTTAAACTTTAGAAATTTCTTTGTCACAGAGTTAAACTTTTGCTTGTATCTTTACATTTGTTCCTCTTTGAGACAGAGCCATACCTCAGTAAAAATTTCAAGTATAAATGAGAGTTTTCTTCTAAATGCGATCCTGAAGCTCGGTAACAAACCGAATGCATATGTTTTGTAATGATAACTTCTGACATCTTGGATGGTTTTGCCTCCATCTACTATGCAAAGTTTAGCAAACATTGCATTATGGTTAAGCTAGTTCTATTTCACTAAAAGTGTGGAAAGCTGTAAGTGGAAACACAAAACATGTTCACAGTCCATTCGACATTTATGTTGTTAAACAAATTTAGATTCAGAATCAATGAAGGATTTGAGTTCTAGTAAAAGACTTCCAATTTTTAGCTGGCTTCATTAACATGGTTGTCAGTGATTTATTTCTGGAGTTACCTTTAAGGTAATTCTTAAATATAAGTTCAACTTGTACAAAAATATTCATCATTTGAATAAAATTCAAATCTGCTTAATATAGATTCAATCCTTCATGTCAAAAAAATCATCTAAAGTTTAAGTGAAAACCTGATCCTTTCAGTAAAAAGTGAGGTTTTGAATGAAGACTTGCTCATTTATGAAACAAAACAACAACTAGTTCTACCCTGTATTAAAGCAGTTCCTGCTCATGTAAATTCACCATTTGCTGCCTCGATACAAGTTTTTATTAAGAAAGGCAACTTTAAAGTAAATATCCAAATACCTCACATTTCTGTACATTGCTTCTCATGAGAGGTGGTTTACTGCTTTATGTCATGCTTATAATATTTCTAGGTTTTGTGAAACTTCTTTCATGAGTCTGAAAATAATATTTATAACTTTTAACAAATTCAACACTACCTAGGATCACATTTTATTGTTTTTTTTACATTAATGTTTAATTGTTCATGAAGTATATCTTTTTTTAAATTTTTTAATTTATTTTCTATATTCTTGGTTTACATTCTTGAAGCCTTTCCCTTTCCCAGTCGCCCCCTACCCCCATATGTCTCAGAAGTCCTCTTCTCTCCATCCATTCTCCTATCTTTCCCCCTCCCTTTTCTCTGTCCTGTATTCCCCTACTGTGCTGGATCAAGCCTTTCTAGGATTAGGGCCCTCTTATTCCTTCTTCATGGGAATCATTTTATATGCTAATTTTATCTTCAGTATTCAGATCTTCAGGGCTAATTAATATCCACTTATCAATGACTGCATTCCATGTGTATTCTTTTGTGATTGCCATACCTTGCTTAGGATGGTATTTTCCATTTCCATCCATCTGCCTAAAAAATTCATGAATTCATTGTTTTTAATTGCTGAATAGTACTCCATATATTTTTGAATGTGTTGATTAATTCAGAGGACATTCCTAAGTCTCCTGACTCCCACATGAAGTGTGCAGGAGAAGATGTTTCTTAAAGAAAATCAAAGCTGGGTAGTTTCCTGTAGAATTGGGATGTCTAAGATCTACAGTGTTCCTGAGTATGATAACTCAGGGAGGAAGGAGCTCTGAGCTCACTCAGGAGTAGAGAGGTGTGGGAGGGTCAGCAGGTGAGACTGCAGAACTCCTGTGCAAGAACAGATGCTAAGGACATTGATGATCTCACATGGAGTTTGAATTCCCAGGACAATGTCCTCCATCGAAGCAGAGATCAAAGAAGCTGTGAGGAAAGAAGGAGGCTGAGAGCAGAGCTGCAGCAGGCCATTCAGAAAGGGGAACTTGAAGAGAACCCCTGGCTCAGGAGGAAGGAAGGTGAGTTCAGTGGTCAGGCCATGAGCCTCCTGTGAATTCCTCTCACATAAGCATCTGTGGGCTGCAAAGTCAATGGTCTGCTTCCTGTCACATAACAGAAGAAAGAACTTTGAGCAGTGTGACAATCACGCTTCTGTGTCATGCTGTCTGTGATGCTGGAGTCTGTCCTCTGAGATTCAAACTGCCTTAGAGGTTTGAAAGCCTGGGCCCACTTCTTGCATTTTTTAACTGATCCCTCACAGGGAATTACTGGCCCCTTCCTCCTGCTGCTGTGCCTACCCTGCTGTGAGGTACTGCATCCCACTGGAAGTATCTCAACCAAAATCAACCTTTCTTACCACCAGACCAGGGGGCAAACAAATAAACATGTATTAGAACTTAAAAGTAAAATCACCTAAATTGCTTGACAGTGACTCTGCTTTTTTCTAGGCATGGAACTGGAGATAACCTGAGAACTTGCTTGTGTCTCAGTCTTCAGAGAACTGCAGGAAAGATCTGAACACCCTGATGGGTGGTGTATCTACTGTACCTCCCAATACATGCACCCTGACTTCAATTGATGGAGTATCAGCATAGAAGCTTTTTCTATGTTTATTAATGAATTTGTTCATTTATTCATCCATCCAATTTTCATTCATTCATTCATTCATTCATTCATTTATTCATTCATTCTGTGGTAGTTTAAAGGAAGGTGTCCCTCATATTTGAATGTTTGGTTCCTAATTTGTAGAACTCTTTTCCAAAGATAAGAAGATGTGTTCTTTTTGGGAGTAAGTGGCTCCAAGTGTTCCTCTGTCTGTATCTCATTCTGTCTCTGTCTCTGTCTCTCTCTGTCTCTCTCTCCTCTCTCTCTCTTTCTCTCTCTCTCTCTCTCTCTCTCTCTCTCTCTCTCTCTCTCTCTCTCTCATCTCTTTCAGCCTTGTGCTGGGGACAAGATGTAAGTAATCTCAGCCATTTCTTCTCTCTGCCATCTTGGACTCTAACTGGTTAATTTCATGCAACTCTGGTCTCTTTCTGGCTCTTTCCCCTCCTACCTCTCAACCCTCCTTGAGTTCTTTAGCCAACTTTTCTCCACACATCTCACTCAGCTGCTCTCATGTGGTGACAGGAAAACCTGATTTCATGTATCTAGCCAGCCTTGGGCACACAGGTGAGAGTCAGTGGATCTCTGTCCTCTGGAGCCTTGGTCATCCATTGCATGTGACTGTCTCCAGACACAAGCATCTTTCTGCAGACCATACAACTTCATTCTTCTGTGAAGAACAGTCATTCTTGCACATCTGATCCCCACACCCACTTCATTCAGCCTTTCACCAGTGGAAATGCTACTTTCATTGGTTGTGTCACTCAGCTTTTAGAAACAGGGCCACAAGGGAGGTCATTGTTTAGGTATCTCTGGGGTTTGTTCTGGACTCCAAGAACACTGGTCATGAAAATGTCACTCAGCCATGCTAGGAGGCAGAACACCCAGAGAGGTAAAACCAAACTCCAACCAACAACAGCACCAAAACAAACTAGGTAAATCCATAGAAACCAGAGCAGCATTATTTGAGTCCTAACATTAAAACCTCTAAATGTGCATAGAGAAATGCAACAGGGTCATGCCAGACATACAGTTAACACTGTAAAGACACATAGGAAAGAGTTACAGTTTTCTGAGGAGAGTCCCTGAGAGGATCCTGTAGTGCTATAGTAGGAGAAGCTACAACCCGCAAACCAGACACATTGCAGTTCACATTTTCAATTAGAGCTGTTTGGGCAAAAGAGTATATTGTGTGACACACAATGACACACCTCAACTGTCACAGAGAGATGTTTTCATGCATTTGTTTAAGTGTGTGTGTGTGTGTGTGTGTGTGTTGCAGTGTTTCAAGGGCAGAGGGAGGATAAGGAGGGATGGGAAGGTGAGCAGGATTGGGCTGTAAATGAACAATTCACAAAGAATCAATAGGAAGTTTAAAAACATTAAGGAGGATATACTTATTAAAATCTGTGTAGATGAAAATATGCATGGAAGAGCAGTCAGAGGACAAACTGGCTCCGACTTTGAAGGAGAGGTGGGATGTGTGCATGGCCTGCACCTAAGGCAAGAGCAGGTTTTCAGTCTGGCAACTCACTTGAGACCTCAGACCACAACCCCTGGAAGACACAAATTGGCAGCTGCACCAAGAATCAGGTGCAGCTGTGTTCTTTCCTGTGTCAGGAAATTTCCTTTTCCGTGAAAAGCATTTCTTTCACAAACATTTTTTTTTGACATGTTGTCAGTTTTTAAGTAAACTACAGGGTTTTTTGTTGTTGTTTTTTGGTAGGGTTTTTTTGGGGTTGTTTTGTTTTGTTTTGTTGGTTTTGGGTTTTTTTTCCTTTTTTTTTTCTTTTAGTTTTTTTTTGTATGTTTGTTTGTTTTTTTTGTTTTTTTTTTTGTTTTTTTTGTTTTTTTTTTTGTTTTTTTGTTTTTTTTGGAGACAGGGTTTCTCTGTGTAGCCCTGGCTGTCCTGGAGCTTACTCTGTAGACCAAGCTGGCCTCGAACACAGAAATCTGCCTGCCTCTGCCTCCCAAGTACTGGGATTAAAGACATATGCCACCAACACCAGGCCAATTTTTTTTAACAGTATCATTTGCAAAGTTCTATGGTAGATTTTTATTTCTCCGGGTTTTTTGTTTTGTTTTGTTTTGTTTTTTTTAATGCTGTATTGTTTCATGATGGACCTGGACAGTATAGCCAATATCTGGTAACTTTTATGCCGGTTTGTGCACTTTTGAGATTGTCCTTTAGTAAGAACACGTTTCTACTCTTTTCTCTTTCCAAAACTTCCCATGAGCACAGCTCACTCCATAGCCTTCCTCAATATCCTCTCACAGGCACATAACAGGCTGAGACCAGAACTCTACTGGTGGCCTAGGGAGCAAATTCCAAAAGGAATCCGACCATTGATATTTTTTTTTCCTTCCTTTAGAAACACCAGGAGGACAAGACTCCAGGGAAGGAAAGTGAAACCCTGGTGTTCTTATGGAATCACCTGCATACTCGATGTGAGAACAAAGTGGGTTCTCCCAGAATCCCACCTGAAGTTGCTGGGCAGAGTGGGATACTGGTCGAAAAACAATCAGAAACAAAACGACAGAAAAAAAAAACCGCTTATGGTCTTTGTAATCTCAGTCGAGTTTCGTTCATAGTCCTCTGACCACTGAACGGAACTTTGCACGTTGGACATCTAACAGACTTAAAACGTAACTTTACCGATGGTCAACTGAACGATATCCGCGAATGGCAAGCAATCGCAGAATTGATCTTTCATCCTTTAGAAACTCACGAAGCCTGAGACCTAAGATAGGAACAGAAAACCTAGCAATCCCATCATCCCTGGTGTAACTGCTATGGTTTGGTTTCATCGCGCTGGACCACGCCTAGTCCTCCGCGATTGCTGAAAGCCAAAAGACAAACCTCTTTCCCAATGCAAGTTGTGTCAGGGTTGCCCCTGCATGGCCTCTCCATGACTCCTAGAAACCGGCTATCCATGCTGCAGTCATTTCCTTGGAAAACGCAGCGGCACAACCCAAAACATTTCCCTTAAAATCGTTTACTAAAGGCCTAAGAAAAGACACGGAGCATCAAGTACAAATCGCTGTTTCTTTATTGTGGAAGCAGAGGTGTACTCTGAAGCTAACCAGCTGCAGGGAATGAAGAGTTTTGTGGGGACAGATCCGCTTTGACACAAACCTTGCACTAAACGCCAGAAAGGCGCCTGCTGATCTCTAAGGCCCCTGCTGCTAGCCAGCTGTGAAGAATGCGCCCTGACCGAGTCCTTAGTCTACATCTCCAGCCTCCGAAGGACACTGGCTGGCACTCATTGGAGGGACACCCGCCACAGGTCTCGGTGTCGAGCGCGGCGAATGCTTCTTCTGCAGCATCCTCCCGGGTTCCAGAGTGGCTGTTTTCTCCTGTTGTTCCTCCTCCAGGAAGGGGGCGATGGAGTCAGGAACGCTGGAATCCCAGGGGCTCTGGATCCAGCAAGAGTCGGTCCTGAGGTAGATTCCCTCGAAGTCATCGTTCCAAACGGGAAGCGGTTGTTCCTGGTAGTCACCACCGTCGTCTGAAGGGGACACGACGAATACCGGATAGAAGGGAAGAGACCTGGGACCGCTGTCTTCTGAGAAGCTGCCGAGCTGAGGAGATTGGGCCTCTTACTTTGGCGGGACTGACTCCCAGGCCTGCTTCCCTTGCACCGACCAGAAAGTCAACTCCATCCCTCGAGCAGCTCTTACCATTGGGGGACAGCAGCGCGTGAGCCAGTGCGGGCAGCGGAGTCTTCTGTATCCTGCGGGCTCTGGGTCCTGTTCCGGAGCGCCCGACCTTGGCGTCGGCAGACTCGGCACCGCGACCTGAGGCGGGAGTCCCTCCAATGAGTGCCAGCGACTGGCCATCGGAGACTGGAGAAGTAGATTACCAACTTGGTCAGGGCTCTTGCAAGAGCCGGGTATTTATAGTCTTAGAAGAGGGCGGAGTCGGGAGAGTCCGAAAATTACCACAGCAGAAAATGTTCGTCTGCCAGTTAGTCAGCAAAGGAAAGAAAACGAACGAACACTCGAAGCCTACCCTTCCGAGTCTAGATCCGGGACAAAGGAAAAAGCATCAATTTCAATTGTTTGCAATTCTCGGATTGCGAGCAGTCGAGCGAATGCTTCCCATTGGCAAGGATACCGTGCAGTTGACCGTTTTGACATGCCCTGTGTCCTGAAAGATGAAAGATCTAAACGACTTAAAACGGAGTTTTACCGATGGTCAACTGCACGCACTCCGCACGAATGGCAAGCAATCGCTCGACTGCTGGCCATCCGGAATGACAAGCAATCGCAGAATTGATGTTTCATCGTTCAGAGACACGGGGCGCGTGAAGACTGAAGAAACCCACAGAAAACTTAGCGATCACATCACAGCCATGCGTTACTGTGATGGCAGGAGTGGATTCGCTTGCCTGTCCGATTCTGCTCCTGATCCGAAAACGACGTTACAATCAAGGACAAAATCACGGTAAGGAAACCGCATATGCGGGTTGTAATCCGTCGTGTATTCTTCATAGTCCTCGGACCGCTGAAAGGCACTTGCCACCTAGGACGTCTAGCGGACTTAAAACGGAATTTTACTGATGGTCAACTGCATGCAATCCGGAAGAATGGCAATCAGTCGCTCGACTGCTCACTATACGGAATGCCAAGCAATCGCAGAATTCATGTTTCATCGGTCAGAGACACGGGGCGCGTGAAGACTGAAGAAACCCACAGAAATCTTAGCGATTGCATCACAGCCAAGCGTTACTGCGATGGCAGGGGTCACAGGCAGAATTCGCCTTCCTGTCCGATTCTGCTCCTGATCAGAACACCATGTTACAATCAAGGACAAAATCATGGTAAGGAAGCCGCATATGCGGGTTGTAAGCCTTCGTGTATCCTTCATAGTCCTCGGACCCCAGAACGGAACTTGGCACCTAGGACGTCTAGTGGACTTAAAACGGAATTTTACCAAAGGTCAACTGCACGCAATCCGCACGAATGGCAAGCAATTGCTCGACTGCTCGCGATCCGGAATGGCAAGCAATCGCAGAATTGATTCATCATCGGTCAGAGACACGACACGGGGCGCGCGAAGACTGAAGAAACCCACAGAAAACTTGCCAATCCCATCACAGCCAAGCATTACTGCGATGGCAGGAGTGGATTCGCCTGCCTGTGCGATTCTGCTCCTGATCTGAACACGACTTTACAATCAAGGACATAATCACGGTAAGGAAACCTCATATGCGGGTTGTAATCCGTCTTATATCCTTCATAGTCCTCCGACCGCTGAAAGAAACTTGTCACATTGGACATCTAGCGGACTTAAAACGGAATTTTACCAAAAGTCAACTGCACGCAATCCGGAAGAATGGCAAGCAATCGTGGAATTGATCTTTCATCCTTCAGAGACACAGAGCGCATGAAGACTGAAGAAACCCACAGAAAACTTAGCGATAGCATTACAGCCAAGCATTACTGTAATGGCAGGAGTGAATTCGCCCGCCTGTCTGATTCTGCTTCTGATCTGCTTGCCATTACGGATTGCAAGCAGTCGGATTACAAACACACTATGGGTTACAACCCGCATATGCGGTTTCCATACCGTGATTTTGTCCTTGATTGTAACATCGTATTCGGATCAGGAGCAGAATCGGACAGGCAGGCGAATCCACTCCTGCCATCTCAGTAACGCATGGCTGTGATGGGATCGCTAAGTTTTCTGTGGGTTTCTTCCGTCTTCATGCGCCCGGTGTCTCAGAAGGTTGAAATATCAATTCCACGATTGCTTGCCATTTCGGACTGCGAGCAGCCGAGCGATTGCTTGGCATTCATGCGGATTGCGTGCAGTAGACCGTCGGTAAAATTCCGTTTTAACTCCGCTAGACCTCCAAAATGCCAAGATCCGTTCAGCGGTCCGGTCCGAGGACTATTAAGGAACTCTACGGATTACAAACCGCTTGTGCGGTTTCCTTACCGTGATTTTGTCCTTGATTGTAAAGTCCTGTTCGGATCAGGAGCAGAATCGGACAGGCAGGCGAATCCACTCCTGTCATGGCAGTAAAGCCCAGTTGTGATGTGATCGTTAAGTTTTCCGTGGGTTTCTTCAGTCTTCACTCGCCCCGTGTCTCTGAACAATGAAACATAATTCTGCGATTGCTTGTCATTCCGGATGGCGAGCAGTCGAGCGATTGCTTGCCATTCGTGCGGATTGCGTGCAGTTGACCGTCGGTAAAATTCCGTTTTAAGTCCGATAGACGTCCAAAGTGCCAAGTTCCGTTCAGGGGTCCGAGGACTATGAAGGATACAGGACTTCTGGTTTCCTTGCCGTGATTTTGTCCTTGATTGTAACGTCGTGTTCGGATCAGGAGCAGAATCGGACAGGCAGGCGACTCCACTCCTGCCATCGCAGTTATGTTCGGCTTGGTAGGATCGTTAAGTTTTCTGTGGGTTTCTTCAGTCTTCACGTGCTCTGTGTCTCAGAAGAATGAAAGATCAATTCAGCGATTGCTTGCCATTCCGACTGCAAGCAGTCGAGCGATTGCTTACCATTCGTGCGGATTGTTTGCAGTTGACCGTCGGTAAAATTCCGTTTTAAGTCCGCTAGACGTCCAAAGTGCCAAGTTCCGTTCAGCGGTCCGAGGGCTATGAAGGATACACGACGGATTTGGTTTCCTTACCGTCATTTTGTCCTTGATTGTAACATCGTGTTCGGATCAGGAGCAGAATCGGACAGGCAGGCGAATCCACTCCTGTCATAGCAGTAAAGCTCAGCTGTGATGTGATCGTTAAGTTTTCTGTTTCTTCAGTCTTCACGCGCTCCCAGTCTCTGAACGATGAAAGATCAATTCCGCGATTGCTTACCATGCCGGATGGCGAGCAGTCTAGCGATTGGTTGCCATTCGTACGGATTGCGTGCAGTTGCCCGTCTGTAAAATTCCGTTTTAAGTCCGCTAGACGTCCAAAGTGCCAAGTTCCGTTCAGCGGTCCGAGGGCTATGAAGGATACACGACGGATTTGGTTTCCTTACCGTCATTTTGTCCTTGATTGTAACATCGTGTTCGGATCAGGAGCAGAATCGGACAGGCAAGCGAATCCACTCCTGCCATCACAGTAACGCATGGCTGTGATGTGATCGTTAAGTTTTCTGTGGGTTTCTTCAGTCTTCACGCGCCCCGTGTCTCTGAACGATGAAACATCAATTCTGCGATTGCTTGTCATTCCGGATGGCCAGCAGTCGAGCGATTGCTTGCCATTCGTGCGGAGTGCGTGCAGGTGACCGTCGGTAAAATTCCGTTTTAAGTCGTTTAGATCTTTCATCTTTCAGGACACGGGGCGTGTCAAAACGGTCAACTGCACGGTATCCTTGCCAATGGGAAGCATTCGATCGACTGCTCGCAATCCGAGAATTGCAAGTCATTGAAATTGATGTTTTTTCCTTTGTCCTGGACTAGACTCGGAAGGGCAGGCTTCGAGTGTTCGTTCGTTTTCTTTCCTTTGCCGCCTAACTGGCAGACGAACATTTCCTGCTGTGGTAATTTCCGGACTCTCCCGACTCCGCCCTCTTCAAAGACTATAAATACCCGGCTCTTGCAAGAGCCCTGACCAAGTTGGTAATCTACTTCTCCAGTCTCCGATGGCCAGTCGCTGGCACTCATTGGAGGGACTCCCGCCTCAGGTCGCGGTGCCGAGTCTGCCGTCGCCAAGGTCGGGCGCTCCGGAACAGGACCCAGAGCTCGCAGGATACAGAAGACTCTGCTGCCCGCACTGGCGCACGCGCTGCCCTCCTCCAAAGGTAAGAGCCGCTGGTGGGATGGAGTTGACTTTCTGGTCGGTGCAAGGGAAGCAGGCCTGGGAGTCAGTCCCGCCAAAGTAAGAGGCCCAATCTCCTCAGCTCGGCAGCTTCTCAGAAGACAGCGGTCCCAGGGCTCTTCCCTTCTATCCGGTATTCGTCGTGTCCCCTTCAGACGACGGTGGTGACTACCAGGAACAACCGCTTCCCGTTTGGAACGTTGACTTCGAGGGAATCTACCTCAGGACCGACTCTTGCTGGATCCAGAGCCCCTGGGATTCCAGCGTTCCTGACTCCATCAACCCCCTTCCTGGAGGAGGAACAACAGGAGAAAGCAGCCAGTCTGGAACCCGGGAGCGTGCTGCAGAAGAAGCATTCGCCGCGCTCGACACCGAGACCTGTGGCGGGTGTCCCTCCAATGAGTGCCAGCCAGTGTCCTTCGGAGGCTGGAGATGTAGACTAAGGACTCGGTCAGGGCGCATTCTTCACAGCTGGCTAGCAGCAGGGGCCTTAGAGATCAGCAGGCGCCTTTCTGGCGTTTAGTGCAAGGTTTGTGTCAAAGCGGATCTGTCCCCACAAAACTCTTCATTCCCTGCAGCTGGTTAGCTTCAGAGTACACCTCTGCTTCCACAATAAAGAAACAGCGATTTGTACTTGATGCTCCGTGTCTTTTCTTAGGCCTTTAGTAAACGATTTTAAGGGAAATGTTTTGGGTTGTGCTGCTGCGTTTTCCAAGGCACTGCAGCGTGGATCAGCCGGTGTCTAGGAGTCATGGAAAGGCCATCCGGGGGTGGGAGCATGGGGGGAGGGGCAACCCTGACACAACTTGCATTGGGAAGGAGGTCTGTCTTTTGGCTTTCTTCAATTCGCGGAAGAGGAGGCATGGTCCAGCGCGATGAAACCAAACCATAGCAGTTACACCAGGGATGATGAGATTGCTAGGTTTTCTGTTCCTATCTTAGGTCTCAGGCGTCCTGGGTTTCTAAAGGATGAAAGATCAATTCCGCGATTGCTTGCCATTCGCGGATATCGTGCAGTTGAGCATCAGTGAAGTTACGTTTTAAGTCTGTTAGATGTCCAACGTGCAAAGTTCCCTTCAGCGGTCAGAGGACTATGAACGAAACTCGACTGAGATTACAAAAACCATAAGCGGTTTCTTTTCTGTCGTTTTGTTTCTGATTCTTTTGTGACCAGTATCACACTCTGCCCAGCAGGCTCGGGTGGGATTCTGGGAGAACCCACTTTGTTCTCACATTGAGTATGCAGGTGATTCCATAGAACACCAGGGTTTCACTTTCTTTCCCTGGAGTCTTGTCCTCCTGGTGTTTCTAAAGGAAGGAAAAAAAAAAATTCAATGGTCTGATTTCTTTTGGATTTTGCTCCCTAGGCCATTAGTAGAGTTCTGGTCTCAGCCTGTTATGTGTCTGTGAGAGGATATTGAGGAAGGCTATGGAGTGAGCTGTGCTCATGGGAAGTTTTGGAAAGAGAAAAGAGTAGAAATGTGTTTTACTAAAGGACAATCTCAAAAGTGCACAAAACGGTATAAAAGTTACCAGATATTGGCTATACTGTCCAGGTCCATCATGAACCAATACAGCATTAAAAAAAACAAAAAAAAACAAAAACAAAACAAAAAACCCGGAGAAATAAAAATCTAACATAGAACTTTGCAAATGATACTGTTAACAAATTGGCCTGGTGCTGGTGGAACAAGCATTTAATCCCTGCACTTGGGAGGCAAAGGCAGGCAGATTCTGTGTTCGAGGCCAGCCTGGTCTACAGAGTAAGATCCAGGACAGCCAGGTATATACATAGAAACCCTGTCTTAAAAAAACAAAAAAACCAAAAAACAAAAACAAAAACTTTAAAAAAGAACAAAAAACCAAACAACAACAACAAACAAACAAAAACAAAAAACAAAATAAAACCCTGTAGTTTACTTAAAAACTGAAAACCTGTCAAAAAAGTCTTCATGAAAGAAAGGCTTTTCACAGAGAAGGAAATTTCCTGACACAGGAAAGAACACAGCTGCATCTGATTCTTGGTGCAGCTGCCAATTTGTGTCTTCCAGGGGTTGTGGGTCTGAGGTCTCAAGTGACTTGCCAGACTGAAAACCTGCCCTTGCCTTAGGTGCAGGCCATGCACACATCCCACCTCTCCTTCAAAGTCGGAGCCAGTTTGTCCTCTGACTGCTCTTCCATGCATATTTTCATCTACACAGATTTTAATAAGTATATCCTCCTTAATGTTTTTAAACTTTCTATTGATTCTTTGTGAATTGTTCATTTACAGCCCAATCCTGCTCACCTTCCTGTCCCTCCTTATCCTCCCTCTGCCCTTGAAACACTGCAACACACACACACACACACACACACACACACTTAAACAAATGCATGAAAACATCTCTCTGTGAGAGCTGAGGTGTGTCATTGTGTGTCACACAATATACTCTTTTGCCCAAACAGCTCTAACTGAAAATGTGAACTGCAATGTGTCTGGTTTGCGGGTTGTAGCTTCTCCTACTGTAGCACTACAGGATCCTCTCAGGGACTCTCCTCAGAACACTGTAACTCTTTCCTATGTGTCTTTACAGTGTTAACTGTATGTCTGGCATGACCCTGTTGCATTTCTCTATGCACATTTAGAGGTTTTAATGTTAGGACTCAAATAATGCTGCTCTGGTTTCTATGGATTTACCTAGTTTGATATGGTGCTGTTGTTGGTTGGAGTTTGGTTTTACCTCTCTGGGTGTTCTGCCTCCTAGCATGGCTGAGTGACATTTTCATGACCAGTGTTCTTGGAGTCCAGAACAAACCCCAGAGATACCTAAACAATGACCTCACTTGTGGCCCTGTTTCTAAAAGCTGAGTGACACAACCAATGAAAGTAGGATTTCCACTGGTGAAAGGCTGAATGAAGTGGGTGTGGGGATCAGATGTGCAAGAATGACTGTTCTTCACAGAAGAATGAAGTTGAAGTTGTATGGTCTGCAGAAAGATGCTTGTGTCTGGAGACAGTCTCATGCAATGGATGACCAAGGCTCCAGAGGACAGAGATCCACTGACTCTCACCTGTGGGCCCAAGGCTGGCTAGATACATGAAATCAGGTTTTCCTGTCACCACATGAGAGAAGCTGAGTGAGATGTGTGGAGAAAAGTTGGCTAAAGAACTCAAGGAGGGTTGAGAGGTAGGAGGGGAAAGAGCCAGAAAGAGACCAGAGTTGCATGAAATTAACCAGTTAGAGTCCATGATGGCAGAGAGAAGAAATGGCTGAGATTACTCACATCTTGTCCCCAGCACAAGGGTGAACGGGAGGAGAGAGAGAGAGAGAGAGAGAGAGAGAGACAGAGACAGAGACAGAGACAGAGACAGAGACAGAGACAGAGACAGAGACAGAATGAGATACAGACAGAGGAACACTTGGAGCCACTTACTTCCAAAAAGAACACATCTTCTTATCTTTGGAAAAGAGTTCTACAAACTAGGAACCAAACATTCAAATATGAGGGACACCTTCCTTTAAACTACCACAGAATGAATGAATGAATGAATGAATGAATGAATGAATGAAAATTGGATGTATGAATAAATGAACAAATTCATTAATAAACATAGAAAAAGCTTCCATGCTGATACTCCATCAATTGAAGTCAGGGTGCATGTATTGGGAGGTACAGTAGATACACCACCCATCTGGGTGTTCAGATCTTTCCTGCAGTTCTCTGAAGACTGAAACACAAGCAAGTTCTCAGGTTATCTCCAGTTCGACACCTAGAAAAAAGCAGAGTCACTGTCAAGAAATTTAGGTGATTTTACTTTTAAGTTCTAATACATGTTTATTTGTTTGCCCCCTGATCTGGTGGTAAGAAAGGTTGATTTTGGTTGAGATACTTCCAGTGGAATGCAGTTCCTCACAGCAGGGTAGGCACAGCAGCAGGAGGAAGAGGCCAGTAATTCTCTCTGAGGAACCAGTTAAGAAATGCAAGAAGTGGGCCCAGGCTTTCAAACCTCTAAGGCAGTTTGAATCTCAGAGGACAGACTCCAGCATCACAGACAGCATGACACAGAAGCGTGACTGTCACACTGCTCAAAGTTCTTTCTTGTGTTATGTGACAAGAAGCAGACCATTGACTTTTGCAGCCCAGAGATGCTTATGTGAGAGGAATTCACAGGAGGCTCATGGGCTGACCACTGAACCTACCTTCCTTCCTCCTGAGCCAGGGGTTCTCTTCAAGATCCCCTTTCTGAATGGCCTGCCACAGCTCTGCTCTCTGCCTCCTTCTTTCCTCACAGCTTCTTTGATCTCTGCTTCAATGGAGGATATTGTCCTGGGAATTCAAACTCCATGTGAGATCATCAATGTCCTTAGCATCTGTTCTTGCTCAGGTGGTCTGCAGTCTCACCTGCTGACCCTCCCACACCTCTCTACTCCTGAGTGAGCTCAGAGCGCCTTCCTCCCTGAGTTATCATACTCAGGAACACTGTAGATCTTAGACATCCCAATGCTACAGGAAACTACCCAGCTTTGATTTTCTTTAAGAAACATCTTCTCCTGCACACTTCATGTGGGAGTCAGGAGACTTAGGAATGTCCTCTGAATTAATCAACACATTCAAAAATATATTTAACAATAAAATGTGATCCTAGGTAGTGTTGAATTTGTGAAAAGTTATAAATATTATTTTCAGACTCATGAAAGAAGTTTCACAGAACCTAGAAATATTATAAGCATGACATAAAGCAGTAAACCACATCTCAAGAGAACCAATGTAGGGAAATGTGAGGTATTTGGATATTTACTTTAAAGTTGCCTTTCTTAATAAAAACTTGTATGGAGGCAGCAAATGGTGAATTTACATTAGAAGGAACTGCTTTAATACAGGGTAGAACTAGTTGTTGTTTTGTTTCATAAATGAGCAAGTCTTCATTCAAAATCTCACTTTTTACTGAAGAGATCATTTTTTTAACCTTAAACTTAAGATGTTTTTTTTTTACATGAAGGATTGAATCTACATTAAGCAGATGGGCATTTTATTCAAATGATGAATACTTTGTAGAAGTTGAACATTTATTTAAGAATTACATTAAAGGTAACTCCAGAAATTAGTGACTGACAACCATGTTAATGAAGCCAGCTAAAAGTTGGAAGTCTTTTACTAGGACTCAAATCCTTCATTGATTCTGAATCTAAATTTGTTTAACAACATAAATGTCGAATGGACTCTGAACATGTTTTGTGTTTCCACTTACAGCTTTCCACACTTTTAGTGAAATAGAACTAGCTTAACCATAATACAATGTTTTCTAAACTTTGCATAGTAGAAGGAGGCGAAACCATCCAAGATTTCAGAAGTTATTATTACAAAACATATGCATTCCGTTTTGTAACGGAGCTTCAGGATCACATTTAGATGAAAACTCTCATTTATACTTGATATTTTCCTGAGGTATGGTACTGTCTCAAAGAGGAACAAATGTAAAGATACAAGCAAAAGTTTAACTATGTGACAAAGAAATTTCTAAAGTTTAAAAGTTAAACCAACACTTACCTAGGACCAGCGTTCAGTGTCTACACCTAGACAGAATTAATTTCTTCTGCTGTGGTTCAGGCTCCAGGATCAGAAACCTTGGCAGAGACTGGAATGATTCTGCTGGGGTTGAACCTCACTCTCTTTTGCAGCTCCCATCAGTGCTGAAGCTCACAGCTCCATCCCTTTTTCCAAACTGCTCCAAGTGGCCTGCTGGCTGTTGAGCCTCCAGGCTTGGGCAAGCAGGGTGGTCCTCCATAGTGTGTCCTGAGAGGTGCTCAGGCAGGAAAACAGGAGGTTGTGGCTGCCTAGATGGCTGTTGGGTTCCCAGTCCCCTTTCTGTATCTCCCCCCTAGGGATGGCTTCAATCTGGAATTGTCAGTCATCCAAGGTGGAGGAGATCAAAGGCTCCTTTGCTGAAGGTAAGCAGGTTTTCTGGTGCCAGGGTGATCCAGGCTGAGCACAGTAGGAGGGCTGCCTTGCAGACTGTCTGAATTTGCTGTGAGTTGTCAGCATAACTCTGGTCTGAGCTGGCTGTGGAGGAACTCCAAGTCCTCCAAAATCTAGGTCCAGCCCTGACTGCCTAGAGGCTGGCATTGGGAAAGTGGGAGGAGGAGGGTCAAGGTCTCCCCAGTGCTCAGGGGCCAGCTCTCTTCCTTCCTCAGAGCCCAGCAGCAGTGGCTGAGCCTCCTAGATGCTTCTAGAGCTGTTCACTTCTGGTCCCCTTAGGTTTCTTTTTCTAGGCTGCTGACAGGGTCACTGCTTCCTTTCCACCCACATTTGCTTTCAGTTTCTAGCAATGATTCAGCTTAATCTGTTTTCCCCAAGCTCTTTAGTGGGGGGAGGAGCAGGCCAGCAAACCAGGATTTGCATAAAGCTGTCTGGTGGACTCTTCAGAGGCAGAGCTAGCTGGCTGCAGAAGGCCTTGCCCTAGCACACCAAGCTGGTCAGCAAGCACAGCTGTCCTAAACTTTGTAATACAGAAAAACTGGAACAGAAAATGAGGAAGATGGAGATACACAAGGCTTAACTATTTACTTCCACTTGGTGAGAACTGTGTCCCCACCTGGGAAACCCTTCAGCCATGGCCTCTGCATTGCTACCCATGTGTTATATTTGGGTGACAGTTACATCTTGGACCCCTGATCCTTGCACAGTACACAGCAATCTTGGCAGCTTGGCTCCTCCCTTCTGTCCTGGAAGCAGGAAACCAGAGGTTGAGTTCTCAGCAGAGTTCAGGGAAGCAAGGCAGTGCTGTGACTCTAGCATACACCTGGAGCAGCCCCAGCCTGGTGCCCACAGAGCATGTATAGACCTCTGACTTGGAGGGAGGCATGTTGGGGTGTGGTCTTTCTGTCACCAACAATTGGAGGAGAAGACTCCCAGTTCTGTTAGGTCTCCTGGAGAGAGTGCATACTCCAGGGCTCTCCTGCCATGGCTGCTGCCCCACAGTTGTTGGCACCACAGAGAATAGCAGGCTCCTTTGTGTACTTACTGCATTTTACAAGCATGCTTCTTTACTGAAGACTTTTTTTTCTTTTTCTTTTTCTTTTCTTTTTTTTTTTTTAATATCATTCCAGCTACTTCTTAAGTTACTGCTCAAAGTTTAGTTTTTATACACTTCAAAATGCTATTCACAGGGCAGAGCTGGGTGTTGCTACAATCCCAGCACTCTACTGCAGAGGTAGGGGAGGCATGGCTGCAAATTGTAAGCCCATAATTGAAGACAACAATGGAAACATATATATATTTTTTATTTTTGGCTAATCCATGAGAGTTTAGTCTGCACCATTTTATATATATATATATATATATATCACATATATCACATATATCACATATATCACATATATCACATATCATATATCATATATGTCATATATGTCATATATATCAGACATATCATATATCAGATATATCAGATATATCAGATATCAGATATATCATATATCAGATATATCAGATATATCAGATATATCAGATATATCAGATATATAGCATCAGATATATATCATATATATAATATATAGCATCATATATATATATATATATATCATATGTCTTCATGTACATCAGAAGAGGGAATTGAATCCTCTTACAGATGGTTATGAGCCACCATGTGGTTCTTGGGGATTGAACTCAGGACATCAGGAAGAACAGCCAGTTCTCTTAACCTCTGGGTTATCTCTCCACTTTCCTGGAAATATTCTTAATTATTCTGAATCATGTGAAATCACTAATGTCTCAGAATAGCAAAACTACTCCTATATATAAAGTGATTACAACAATGCAGGCAGTGTTCCACTCATAATTCCTGGGGTCCTGCTGAGCCATACAAGTAGCAGCAGCACTGAGTTTGCTGAAGACCACAGACTCGGATACATGGGTCAGACCTGAGTTTCCATAAACCTATTCATGCCATAACAACTCCTGATTTTTCATCAAATGAAAAAAACAACAACTCCCCCAGAAGAACTAACAAAACTCAAGCAAACCAAAAAACACAAACAAGCAAAAGAAGAAAAAAGAAAAAAATTCCCTTTTGTCCACTCTAAGACAGGGCTTCTTTGGTAGCTTGGAGTGTTTCTTCATTGTCCCCTCTTGCAAACCGTGGCACTGGTTTCTTGCTTCCAGGTCATGAGGTAGGCACCCAGCAGGAAAGAGTGCTACTGATACGAACTCCTGCTACCAAAGGCACATAGGATGCCATGAAACTGACCTGGTCAAATACCTACAAAATGGAAGAAACTCCTTGATAGCCTACTTAGGGCAGAAAACTGGTATCCAGAATACACAAAGGGTTTGTTTGTTTTTTTTATCATTTTAGAGAATGTATATTTATGCATTTTGTATTTATTATTACTTATTTTTATGTGCATTGGTGTTTTGTTTAAAAGTCTGTCTGTGTGGGTGTAACAGGAAAAGAGTCCTAGGCAGCTGTGGGCTCCTGTGTGTGTGCTCAGAAATGAGCCTTGTTCCCCTGACAGAGCTGCTTGTGCTCCTGACTGCAGAGCCATATCCCTAGGCTCCGGATTCAGAGTGTTAGAGAAGAGAACCCCAAGTCACCCTCTTGGGTCACACTGTGTGAAACTGTGTCTCTGTCCTTCCTCACCTACCTAAGGCATTTTCTGATTTGTTTTAGTTAGCTGGGCAGGAGTGGAAGGTGGGGGGAGAGAGGACTCTGGGAAGAAGAAAGAGAAGCAGGAACGACCATTTCACAGGAGACTTGGGAGGCGATGGATGTGATCTCAGCCCTGGAAGGTATTGCTTGGCTATGACTGGATGGGGCCAGATGGGCAGGTTAACTGGGATGAGCAGGTGAGAGTCTGCCCAGCTGAGAGCTAGGGCTTTGAAGATCTCTATGTGCTTATTTTGGGAAAGGCTGGTTAAGGAATAATTGCCACTTTACCAATTTCCATCATTAGGTACTATCTACAGAAAGTTAATAATCTTTAATTTATATTACTCTCTTATGTGATCCCTCTTCCCTCTGTGTTCTTGTGAGTGTTGGCCACATCCTATTCTGTCAAATCTTTCTCTGAATCGTCACTTTGTCTGCCACACAATTAAACATCACTTTCAAACATGGACGCTTTCTTCTGTAAACTAACTTTACCTTCATTGTTTGGGAATAAAATATCTGCATAGTCATTGTTCTACTGGAATGATGTTTAATGTACTTTACATATATTCATTAAAGAAAAAGGATTTTCCTATCCTCTCCAGCTTACTTTTTAACCATTTTCAATTCAAATAGTAAATACTATTGGAAACTTCATCTTACTTTGTCTTTAAAAGGAGAGTTTTATAAACAAATGGCACTGTCTGAGAATAATCTAAATATCTCTCTTCCTCCTGCTTTGCTTCTCTTCAGAGACTGTGTATATCTATGTTGGGGTACAGGAAATCACCTCACAAACCAATCAAACACAGACTCAGACAGATAGGGACAGATTACTGAGTGGACAAACCAAGTCTGATCAATCAGGATTGCAGGGCAGATTAAAGAGATGCCTGTGATACTGGTTTGCTCTTAGGAGAGGCTTTACAGGAAAACCATGTGCATAAGGCAAGGGGGTTGGATTATTACATTTTGCTTTAGTAGACAAAGTATGACCAGCTGACCTTTAAGTTGATTGGTCCCAAGTAATGTTAGGTGAGGAAGTGGTTAGGGGGATTTCCAGAGTATTGGGTAACAGAACATGAGAAATTGCATTGTCATCTTTTAGGAGAATTTTACAGTGTCATCTCTGAATAATTACTTCTGGGAAGCCTTGTCTGAGAACAGGAATTTAGTTTCACGTTATGAGCTAAATGAGACTGAATACAAAATGGACACAGTAATGTTTAAAAAATTAACACTCTAAAATATGTTTAAAACCTTTTATGATTTTGATAGACATCTCCCCAAATAGAATTTTATAAGTTTTCACAAAAGCAAGGGTATCTAGTTTGTTTTGTATTTTTTAATTTAGAGTGATTTTATTAGATATTTTATTTATTTACATTTCAAATGTTATCTCCTTTCCCAATTAATAAGGGTGCTCTCCCATCCGTGTACCCACCCACTCTAATAGTAGATGCGATGGATCCCCAGGAGGGGCAGTCTCTGCATGTCCTTTCCTTCCGTCTCTGTTCCACACTTTGTCTCTGTCTGTCCTCTTGTACATAATTTGCTCACCTATCTAAGATACACATCCACATTTTGGTCTTCCTTCCTTACAGGCTTCATATAGTCTGTGATTTGAATATTAGGTATTCTGAACTTTGGGCTAATATCCACTTATCAGTGAGTACATACTGTGTGTGTTCTTTTGTGACTGAGTTACCTCACTCAGGATGGTATTTTTCTAGTGCCACCCATATGTCTAAGAATTTCATGAAGTCATTGTGTCTAATAGCTGAATATTATTGCATTGTGTACATGTGCCACATTTTCTGTATCCATTCCTCTGTTGAGGGACATCTGGATTCTTTCCATCTTCTGAGTATTATACACATGGCTTCTATGAACATAGTGGAGCATGTATCCTTATTACATCCCAGCATCTACTGGGTATATTCCCAGGAGTGGTATAGCTGGGTCCTCTGGTAATATCAGAACCACCAGACTGATTTCCAAAGGGGTTGTACCAGCTTGCAATCCCACAAACAATGGAGGACTGTTCCCCTTACTCCACATCCTAACCAGCCACTGCTGTCACCTGAGTTTTTGATCTTAGCCATTCTGACTCCTGTGAGGTAGAATCTCAGGGCTGTTTTGATTTGCATTTCCCTGATGACTAAGGATGTTGAACATCTCTTTAGGTGTTTCTCAGCCATTCAACTTTCTTCAGTTGAGAATTTTGATTAGATCCCCAGAATTCTGTTTTGTTCCCCATTTTTATAGGGTTATTTGGTTCTCTGGAATCTAACTTCTTGACTTCTTTGTTTATATTGGATATTTGCCCTCTATTGGAGGTTAGATTGGTAAACACTTTTCCCCAATCTGTGGGTTGCCATTTTTCCTATTGACCATGTCTTTGTCCTTCCAGATGCTTTGCAACTTTATGAGGCCCCATTTGTTTATTTTTGATCTTAGAGCATAAGCCATTGGTGTTCTGTTCAGGAACTTCCCCCTGTGCCTATGTGTTTGAGACTTTTCCCCATTTTATCTTCTGTAAGTTTCAGGGTATCTGGTTTGATATGAAGGTCCTTGATCTACTTGGACTTGAGCTTTGTACAGGGAGATAATAATGGATCAATTTGCATTCTTCTATATTGACCAACGGTTGAACCAGCACCTTTTGCTGAAAATGCTGTCTTTTTTCCACTGGATAGTTTTTACTCCTTTGTCAAAGATCAAGAGACCATAGGTGTGTAGATTCATTTCTGGGTCTTCAATTCTATTCCATTGATCTACCTGCCTGCCACTGTACCAATACCAAACAGCTTTTATCACAATTGATCTGTAGTATAGCTGGAGGTCAGAGATGGTGATCCCTCCACCCCCAAAGTTCTTTTATTGTTGAGAATAGATTTCATTATCCTGGGTTTATTGTATTCCAGATGAATTTGCAAATTGTCCTTTCCAACTCTATGAAGAATTGAGTAGGAATTTTGATGGGGATTGCTTTGAATCTATAGATTGCTTTGGGAAAGATTTTTACTATATTAATTCTGTGAATCCATGAGTATGGGGTCTTTCCATCTTCTGAGATCTTCTTTGATTTCTTTCTTCAGAGACTTGAAGTTATTGTCATACAGATTCACTTACTTAGTTATTGTCACACCAAGGTAGTTTATATTATTTGTGACTATTGTGAAGTGTATTCTTTCTGTAACTTCTCAGCCTGTTTATCCTTTCAGTAGAGGAAAGCCACTGACTTATTCGAGTTAATTTTATATCCAGCCTCTTTGCTGAAGTTGTTTATCTGGTTCAGGAGTTCTCTGATGGGATTTTGGGGTCACTTAAGTATACTAGTATTATGTGAGGTGCAATGTGTGCTTTGAGGTTTAGTAAAGTTTCTTTTATGAATGTGGCTGCCCTTGCATTTGGAGCATAGATGTTCAGAATTGAGAGTTCTTTTTGGTAGACTTTTTCTTCGACGAGTATGAAGTGCTCTTCCTTATCTTTTTTGATAATGTTTAGTTGAATGTCAATTTTATTCCATATTAGAATGGCTATTCCCAAATGTTTCTTGGGACAATTTGCTTGGAAATTTGTTTTCCAGTCCTTTACTTGAGGTAGTGTCTATCTTTGATATTGAGGTGGGTTTCCTGAATGTAGCAAACTGCTGGGTCCTGTTTTTGTATCCAGTCTGTTAGTCTATGTCTTTTTGGGCTGGGGAATTGTGTTCATCGACATTAAGAGTTATTAAGGAATAGTGATTGTTACTTCCTGATATTTTTGTTGTTAAAAGTGGAATTATGCTTGTGTGGTGGCTATCTTCTTTTATGTTTGTTGAGAGATTACTTTCTTGCTTTTTCTAGGGTTTAGTTTCCCTCTTTGTGTTTTAGTTTTCCATCTATTATCCTTTGTACGGCTGGATTTGTGGAAAGATATTCTGCAAATTAGGTTTTGTCATAGAATATCTTCATTTCTCCATCTTTGTTAATTGAGAGTTTTGCTGGGTATAATAGCCTGGGCTGGCATTTGTGTTCCCTTAGGGACTGTATGACATCTGCCCAGGATCTTCTGGCATTCTTTGTCTCTGAAGTCTGGTATGGTTCGGATAGGTCTGCCCTTATATCTTTCTTGTGCCCTTTCTCTTGCTGCCTTTAATATTCTTTCTTTGCTTTGTGCATTTGGTGTTCTGACTGTTATGTGAAGGGACAAATTTCTTTTCTGGACCAATCTATGTAGAATTCTGCAGGCTTCTTTTATGTTTATGGGCACATCTTTCTTTAGGTTAGTGAAGTTTTCTTCTGTAATTTTGGTGAAGATGTTTTCTGACACTTTATGTTGGGAATCTTCACTCTCTTCTATACCTATTATCCTTAGGTTTGGTCTTCTCATTGTGTCCTGGGTTTCCTGGATGTTTTTGGTTAGGACCTTTTTACATTTTGCATTTTCTTTGACAATGAAGATTGGAATTGCTCCAAAGAACTATCTCTACACAGGCCCACACCCCCCCCCCCCATTACGTATGATTGTTTCTTTCCCCTAACTCTGGCTGTTGCTGGGTTA
Source organism: Apodemus sylvaticus (assembly GCF_947179515.1). Classification (NCBI taxonomy): domain Eukaryota; kingdom Metazoa; phylum Chordata; class Mammalia; order Rodentia; family Muridae; genus Apodemus; species Apodemus sylvaticus. The sequence goes on from NC_067487.1 coordinate 40,564,688, forward strand.
AAAGGGAGGCTGAAGCATTAAAGAACAATACCTAAAGCAGGTTTTCAAATATCTAAGCCTACATTTCTTCTTGCTTTTATAGGCAGGTGAGGAAGCAGGAGAAAACCCACCCTTTTCAGAACTTGAAAGCAAAATGACCAATGGTGCTTGACATTGATTCTGATTCTTTCAGCATGGTGTGAGTTACAGCAACAATCCTGATCTAGCTGGAACTTCTGTCTTTGGAGAGCTGCAGAAAACACCCAAGCACCCCAGATGTGATGATTTGCACACTGAACCCACCAAGCCATGCACCCTGATTGCTCCTGATAGAGTCTCCCCACAGGATGCTTTCTCATTCACTCATCAATTCATGGGCACATGCATTCATTTACTAACTCATTTCAGGATTATTGTGTGTTGGAGGACATTTGTTTGCACAAAGTTAATTTCATGCAATTAAGTAATTTGCTATGAGACTACTCCATCCTCCATCATCCAGTGCCAAGTCACTTCTCAAGTCTTTCTCCTCCCATTATGCCACCTAGTTCTCCAAGTCTCTCCAGCTGTCTTCCTACCTCAAGAACATGTAGTAATTCATCTTTCTATCAGATGCAGGAGCAACACCTGGGAGACATGCAGGGTCTGATACTCTGAGACTGACTTCTTTCTCTCTCATTGCAAGCATCTTCCTACCAACCACACACTTCATTGTGAAGAAATGACTCAGCCATTAAGTAGATCAGAGCTCATCTTAAGAGCAGTAGCAGTGCTGAATTCTGGGGCCTGGAGAAATGGCTCAGTAGTTAAGCAGATCAGAGTTCATCTGAAGATACCTAGCAGGGCTTCCCATGGACCCAGGTTCAATTCCTAGCACACGCATGTCAGCTCACAGCTGTCTGTAAATGTAATTCCAGGGCATATAACAGCTGTACATAGATATACATACATTCAGGTAGAATACCAATAAACATGAAAATGAGAAATAATAAAGAGAAAGAGTTTACTTAAAAGGATAAAAACATCTGAGTTATTTGTGTATTGCAGATTCTAATCTTCTGCCAGAAGACAATCTATCAAGGCATTTCTTCTGTTCTGAATGTGTTTGAGTACTTCTTTTGCTGGACCAAAGGCTGACAGTTTCTTGACACCCCACCTGCCTTTGGCATCACTGTCTCATATGACCAGGAGTGCAGAGTAACCCAGGCAGCATGTTGCCTGCCTTCTGGCCCAGAAGCAAGAACCCATCTGCTTAATTTGCAGAGGAGGGCTCTGGGAAGGTCTGAGGAGGTTACAAAGAGAAGCCCTGTCTTGAGGAGGGGGGCTGTATTTGGAAAACAAACGAAAGTGTTCTTTTGGCATGAATTTGTTTATGGAAAATCAGGTCTGAGCCAACTATCCAAGTATATCTGGTCTTCAGCATGCTAAGTGCTGTTTCTACTTCTGACTCCATGATTCCAGGAAACAGGTGTGGTGAGGCTTCCTGTGTTGTTAAGTAGAGAGAGAGTTTGATCATCCCAGGTCATTTGTGATTTCACATGATTTAGAATATTTAACAATATTCCCATACTCTGTCTGAGTGGCCTTAACTGGCCTGACATTTGCTGTCTTATAAATCTTATAACCCCTGGGTAGCAAGGCTCAAATCATAGCTGAAGGTTTTCCCAGGTGGGGACAGAAACAGGCTGAGCCTCTGTAGCTCTCCCTGCTCTGTCACCCTGAGTGACAGGTAACTGGGCTCCATAGCCAAACACAGTCCTCAGCAGGAGGAGGTAAAGAGCCAAGGCCTGTGTATTTCCATCCTCTGAAGTTTCTCTGTTTCAGTGTCTGTATTACAAAGTTTAGGACAGCTGTGCTTGCTTAGCTGCTTGGTGTGCTAGAGCAAGACCTGCGGCAGCCAGCTGGCTCTGCATTTTGAAAAAAACCAGCCAGCTACAACAGCCAATCCTGGTTTGCCAACCCTCCAAGTGTCCCCCAAAAAACCCAAGGACATTACAGGGTGGAGAACTTCTTAAGTTGCATCATTGCTAAAATCCAAAAGGGAACCTTGGCACAGAAAAGAAATGAAAGTCCTGTCAGCAGCCAAGAAAAAGAAACCTAAGGCAGATCAGGGCTGAGCAGATGGAGAAGATTCTAGAAAATTCAGCCACTGCAGGGTGAGGTCTGGTGGATTACTGGGGATGGTACTGGTCTGTCTGAGGAGCACTTTGGGACTAGGTACCCTGAGAATAACCTTGCAATGGTCCCAAAGGACCTGGATTTCTAGGGGACTAATGTTCCTCTGCAGCATGTCTACCATGGTCAGGGATTGGCTGAAAACACACAGCCAAGTCCAGACTCCACCCAGATGAAAGCAAGCTTCTAGCTGTGCTTCCCCGGGTCAAGCTGGCACCTGCAAACTACTTACAGGCAGCAATGTGAAAATGCACCCGCTAGGCTAAGAAAACTTGCAGAATCTTGCAGGCCCAGCCAAAGAGGAATTGGTGGCTATCTTAGGACAGAAATCTGCCCCACCCAAAACCAGCTGGCCGAGCTCTGAGACCCTGGGAGCTCCCAACATTTAACCTCCATCCCGGATAAGTGTCCATTCCAGATTGAAGCCATCCTTATCTGGGGATGGGTGGTGCATGGATGGATGGGGATCCAGAAGGGGGTGGCAGTAAGATCAACAACAATCCAGGAAGCAAAATCCTGGTCTTGTCTGTCTGAGTCAGGAGTCCAGGAGACTGGACAATCACACTCCAGGGTGCATCCGGACCTGGAGGCACATGGTACCCCCATCTCCCCCAAGCAAGGTTTTGGAGGACAGTCCCTGATGACCTAATCTGGCAATTCAACACCCAGCAGGGCACTTGCACTAGTTAAGAGAAAGGAGCTGGCAGGGCAATGGTGGCACATGCCTGTAATCCCAGCACTCAGGAGGCAAAGACAGGCAGTTTTCTCAGTTCAAGGCCAGCTTGGTGTACATAGTGATTTCCAGAGCAGCCAGAGCTATACAGAGAAACTCTGTCTCAAAAAAACAAAACAAACAAACAAACAAACAAACAAACAAAAAAAGCAGCTGTATTTTCCCGACAGGATCTTCACAGTAGACTGAGTGTGTACAGCAGAATCAATCCCATCTCTGCCAAGACCCAGTTTCTGATTCAGGATCAGGAACCTCAGGAGAAACTAAGTAATTCTCCAGGTGTAGACACTGAAATCTGGTCATTAGTTAGTGTTGCAAGACTCATCCCCCAGGTTTAAGTTTAAAACTTTAAGAATTTCTTTGTTACATAGTTAACCTTTTGCTTCTTCCTCTTTCAGACAGTCCCATGCCTTAGTACACATTTTAGGTAACAATGTCAGTTTTCATCTAAACAGGATTTTGAAGCTCCATTATGAGAGAAAATACTTATGTTTTGTAATGATGGACAATGTTTAAAAGGCAGAGTCTGTAGGAAGAGGACAGTGTGTCATACAGAGGAGGAACATTTATTCAAAGAGTTGACTCTCCACGAACAATGCTGCCTTTTAAGAGCACCAAGTATTTGTTTATAAAACTGGGTTTAGTTAGAGGATTGAGACTGAATTATAAAGAATGTGTTTTTATTATTTATTGAGTGAGTTAGTTAGTTATTTTTGAGATAGGTTCTCTCTCCATAGCCCTGGCTGTCGTGGAAGTAGCTATGTAACCAGGCTGCCCTTGCACTAAAGAGAATCTCCCGCTGCCTGCTGTGAGCTTGGATTAAAGGTGTATAGCCCCAAGTCTGGCTCAAAAAGTTTGGTTTTTTAAATTATGTTATTTTGGAAATTACAATATAATTACATTATTTCCATGCCTTTCTTTTTCCTTCCATCCCCTTCCATGTGCCTCTTTTTCTGTATGTGTAGCACACATGTGTTGTTTTGCATGTTTGTGTGGGTATATCCTACCATAGGTGTGTTTGTGGGTGTGTTCCTAATATACAAATACACCCTGATTAGTCTGTATAATGTGACTTGTATATATGATTTCAAGGCTGAGCACTTGGCTTTGGATAATCATTTTGGGAGCTCTTCCCTGGGGAAGACTGTTTCTCTTGGTCTCAGATTCCTTGTGGTGGTGTTGTTGTTGTTTGATGTTGATGCTGTTTAAGTTAGTTATTTGTCAGTCTGTCTAAGGCTGAGGGCTCCCGGGCTCCCCATTTCCAGGTCTGCACATCTATTGCTGGTCTCCTTCTTCAGTTTCCATGTTGGCAGCCACATCGCTGAGACTGCAGTGGTGCAGCAAAAGGTGAATTTTTATTTGGAGGAACTGCTTTAATATAGGGTTAGAGCCTTTTGTTGTATCTTCTTTTTAATTCGATATATTTTCTATTTACATTTCAAATGATTTTGTTGTATCTTTTAAATGATTGTTCTTTTTCAAAAACTCACATTTTATCAGATACATTAGGTTTTTATTGAAAGCTTGGATTTTTTACATGGACGATTGACTCTATATTAAATAGATTAATATTTTATTAAAATGATGAGTGTATTTTTGTACAAGTTTAATATTCATTTAAGGATGGACTTAATAGGGGCTGGTGAGATAGCTCAGTGTTTAAGAGCACAGGTTGCTCTGCCAGAGGTCATGGGTTCAATTCCCAGCCACCACATGGAGGCTCACAACCATCTATAAGGGGATATGATGCCCTCTTCAGGTAGGTGGATGTATATGCAGCAGAAAATCATACAATCATACAAACAAATAAAGTTAAAAAAAAAAAAAAGATGGACTTAATCATAACCCCAGAAATTAGTTATTGACAACCATGTTAATGGAGCCAACTAAAAGCTTTAAGCCCTTTTTATTAGTGGTCAGATAAAGAACAGTCTTATTTCTCTGACAAGTCAAAGAAAACCAAGCTCAGATGCACAAAAATTTAAATGCAGAACCACCTATTGACCTGAATGTTAGATCATGATCTGGGAAAACTTGAAATGCTAATAAACATAATTTCATCAGTTAATTTTAAACCTATATGTTTCTTGTTAATTTAGGTCACTTTAATTATTTTGGTGACTATACCTGGACCATGCTGAAGGCCAAGGAAATCTCCAATGTGTGGACATTTGAAGGTGGGGTAGAGGGCTGAAAACTGTCTAGGCAAACATTGAATCAGAATAGGACACTGAGACTTTAGATATTTCAGACTACATTAAAGGGATTGACTTTTTATGAGCATGACTGACAAGCTTTCTCTTTATAACCCTGGCTGTCCTGGAACTCACTCTGTAGAGCAGTCTGTTCTCTAACTCAGAAATCTGCCTGCCACTGCCTCCCAGTGCTGGGATTAAAGGCATGTGCCACCACCTCCAGGCCTGATTGATTGGTTTTTTACAGAATTAACATTTACAGAAGACACTTTTAACTTTAACTTAACTTTTAACACAAGGCTTTTAACTTGAAAGGCTGATTTTATGAAAAATTTAGCCTTTCTGAGATGGAATAACTTCTCACTTAGATCATGAAGACAAAGGAAGTGCAAGCTGAATTTATGCTGTGTAGTTTCATGTTGTTTCCCTCAGATAACCCATTTAACTTTACATATTAGCGTATTAAAGTTCAGGAACACCAGTTTTTGTCAAACCCTGGTTATCTCCATTTTACAAATCAGCATAGTTTTGTGAAACATGTTTCATGCACCTCAAATACTATTTACAAATTTTCATAAAGTCAAAACCACCTAGGATATGTTTATTGTCTAATTTAATTCATTATGTAAATTTTTCACTTTTCAAATTGTTCATTTATTCTGTGGTCGTTCCAAAATCTCCTGACTCCCACATGAACTGTGCAGGAGAAGATGCTTCTTAAAGAAAATCAAAGCTGGATAATAATTTCCTGTAGCATTGGGATGTCTAAGATCTATAGTGTTCCTGAGTATGATAACTCAGGGAGGAAGGAGCTCTGAGCTCACTCAGGAGTAGAGAGGTGTGGGAGGGTCAGCAGGTGAGACTGCAGAACTCCTGTGCAAGAACAGATGCTAAGGACATTGATGATCTCACATGGAGTTTGAATTCCCAGGGCAATGTCCTCCATTCAAGCAGAGATCAAAGAAGCTGTGAGGAAAGAAGGAGGCAGAGAGCAGAGCTGCAGCAGGCCATTCAGAAAGGGGAACTTGCTGGGCAGTGGTGGGGCACGCCTGTAATCCCAGCACTCTGGGAGGTGGAGGCAGGCTGATTTCTGAGTTCCAGGACAGCCTGGTCTACAGAGTGAGTTCCAGGACAGCCAGGGCTATACAGAGAAACCCTGTCTCGAAAACACCAAATCAAAAAAAAAAAAAAAAAAAAAAAAAAAAAAAAAAAAAAAAAAAAAAAAAAAAAAAACCCAAAAAACAAAAACCAAAAAAACAGAAAGGAGATCTTGAGGAGAACCCCTGGCTCTGGAGGAAGGAAGGTAAGTTCAGCCCATGAACCTCCTGTGCATTCCTCTCATATCAACATCTCTGGGCTGTAAAGTCAGTGGTATCCTTCCTGTCACAGAACACAAAAAAGAACTTTGAGCAACGTGACAATCATGCTTCTGTGTCAGTCTGCCATGCCTTCTGTCTTTGACACAGGAATCTGTCCCCTGAGGTTCAAATTGCCTTAGAGGTTTGAAAGCCTGGGCCCACTTCTTATATTTCTTAAGTGTTCATGCAGTGAGAAAAACTGTATCTTCTTCCTGCTGCTGTGTTTATGCTGCTGTGTTTACCCCGCTGTGATGGACTGCATCCCACTGGAAATAATCTATCAAATTCAACCTTTCTTACCTTCAGAGCATGGGCCAAGCAAATAAACATGTATCAGAACTTAAAAGCAAAATGACCAAAAGTGCTCTGGTTTTTTTCTAGGCAAGGAACTGTAGATAACCTGAGAACTTGATGGTGTTTCAGTCTTCAGAGAGCTGCAGGAAAGATCTTGACACCCAGATGTAGCAGTGTGCCTACTGAACCTCTCAATGCATGCAACTTGACGTTAATTGATAGACTATCAGCATGGAAGCTTTGTCACTCTTTATAAATAGATTGTTTCATTCATTCATTCATCCGTCCATTTTTCATTCATTCATTCAGTGGTTGTTTAAAGGAAGGTGGTTGTCACAGGCTCATATTTGAATGTGTGGTTCCTAGTTGGTTGAACTTTTTTGGAAAGGGGAGGAGGTGTAATCTTTTTAGAAAGAAGTGACTCCAGGTGTTCTCTGTCTCTTTTTACAGACATACAACCACCCCACATGACTTTGTGCTTATGTCTTTTTCTCCCTCCCTTCTTCTGGTGCTGCCATCTGGTGGTAGATCAAGATGTGCACAATCTCAGCCATTCTCTCTGCTGTCATAGAATATAAACCGCTGAATACATAATTCAAAATAGCCGCTTCTCTCATAAGTTGCTTCCATTTTGATTAGGTTATTTTGTCAGAGCCATGGAAAAGTAACAGATATATTTGCCAATTTTCTGATTCTGATGATGTGGAGCTGCATGTCATTAATTTCATGCAACTCTGAGTTCTCTTTCTCACTATTTACCCTCCTACCTCTCAATTATCCTTGAGAAGATTATCCAACTTTTTCCTACACATTTTACCCAGCTACTCACATTTGATAAGAGGAAAACTTGATTTTATGTATCTAGCAAGCCTAGGGCCCACAAATGAGAGACACTGGATATCTGTCATCTGGGGATTTGGTCATGTATTGGGTGTGACCGTCTCCAGGCACAATCATCTTTCTGTGGATCATACAACTTCATTCTTCTTGTGAAGAACAGTAATCCATCCACATCTGATCTCCACACCCTCTTTATTCAGGCTTTAACATTGTATCCTTTTTTGGCTATATCAATCAATGTAATTTTAGAAACAGGGCTGCAAGTGGCTTCAGTGATTATGTAGCTCTGAAGTGTGTTGACTCTCTACCCTCCAGAACATTGGACATGCAAATGGTAGGCAGGCATTCATTGAGGCTTAACACTGGAGAGATAAAATAAACCTCCAACCAACTGTAGCACCAAACCCAACCAGGTAAATACATAGAAACAGGATGCAGCATTATTTGAGTTATAACATTAAAAACTAAAAATGTGCATAGAGACCTGCTACAGTGTCATGCCAGGCATATAGTTAAAACTGTGAAGACACATAGAAAGAGCCTAGAATCTTATGAGGGGAGTCCCAGAGAGGATCCCGTAGTAGGATCCCAGTAGAAGCCAGAGGCCTTACAACAGACCAAAGACCCATTGCAATGAACATTTTTAAGTAAAGCTGTTTGGGCAAAAGAGTATATTCTGTGACACAACATGACACAACTTATTGTCACAAAGATAGGTTCTCATTTTTTTATTGGCATTTAAATTTGGTTTCTTGTGCAGAGGGTGTTGTAAGGGCAGAGGGAGGATATGAAGGAAAGGGAAGGTGAGTAGGATTAGGGTGCAAATGTACAATTCACAAATAATAGATAGAAAGCTTAAAAATATAAAGGTTATGGGTATTAATGTATGCATAAATAAAATTTGCATGCAATACCATTTAGAGAACCAATTGTGTAGGAATTTAAGGGAGAGCTGAGATATACGCATGGGATGGTTTGGAAAGAGGAAAGAGTTGAAATATGTTCTTACTAAACAGTAATCTCAAAATTGTACAAAACCCTATACAATTTACCAGATATTGGCTACACTACCAAGGTCCAGGATTGAAACCATAAGCATTAAAAAACAAATACAAACAGATAAATAAAACCTAACACAGAGCTTTGCAAGTGACACAGTTGAAAATATGTGGTTCACCTAAAACCTGTCAACATATTGGAAAAAACTCCGTGAAAAAAAGGCTTTCCACAGACAAGAAAATTTTCTTATACAAGAAATGAACAAAGCTGCTACTGAGATTTGGTGCAGACACCAATTTGTAGTCTTCTGGGGGTGTGGGTTAGATGCCTTGGGTGAGATGCCTTGGGTGACTTGCCAGGCTGAAAACATGCTTTTGCCTAAGGCAGTAAGCATGCAACCCACAAAGCTTAGGAATCTGACGGCTTTCCAGTGTGTTCTCAGGATTTAGAGATTCAACACAGCCCAGAGATACTTAGAAACGATGGTGAGCAGAGAGGACCTGAAAACAAAATGAAATTGGGTCTGGATCACATTTCTTATATACTGGCACATAGACACCAGGGGTTTTGTACCGTGTTTTCTCCACTCTTTCTGGAACCTGGGTTTACAAAGGATCCCACTACAGTCTCCCTGGCAAAGTCTGGTTCCAGTAAACACTAAAACACGCAGAAACAAAATCAACAATGTTGTTTGCAATCAAGGTATGATTTAGCATCAACATGATGACAGCACTGCATCACATCTCCTGTGTACTCACACTTGGATGGCCAAGCACTTTGGTCAGCATCAAGGCACATGAGATCTGGATCTTGGGACAGAATCACACTACAGATTTTGTTTAATTTGAGGAAAGTAATCAGTGTCTTTGAAGTAGGAAGATTTGAATTCATTGCCTATGTTTTTGAGCTTGAAAGACACAGGCCTTTAATCTGGATCTGGAGCAAGAAAGCCACATAACTTTGTAATTGTGATTGTTATTGTTGTTGTTGCTATGGGCCAGTGTTTGTCTGTGATACCACTGGCTGTCCTGGGACTCACTTTGTAGACCAGGCTACTCACAGAGATCTGTCTGCATGATTCACTCCCATAGTGCTTGGTTAAAGGCCTGAGTGACCACACCCAGCAGAAGACTCTCACCTTTAATCCAGAGATTGAATCTGGAACACACACCTTTAATTTGGGCCAAACCTTCATCTTGAGGCCTATATAAGCACATGGAGGAAGAAAGTTTTCACATTGCCTGCTTGCTCTCTCCTAGCTAGCAAGTCTTATGACTTCCCTGGCATTAGAGCTTGCTTGTCTGTGATTCCATCTTCCACTGAAGACCAGCTGCGACATCCACCCTCAGGGACTGAGAACGCCTGGATTCTTGGACTTTGCTTCCTATCCAGCTCTTGTGGGATAAGGCAGACTGCATCCTTGTAAGTCATTCTAATATATCCCCTATCAGGAAAGGGAGAGTGAGTGAGAGATCATTCTAGTTGATCTTTGGCTCTCTAGAACAGGAACCCCAAGTAGATTTGCTGGCCCATGAGCACTTTCCCCATTGCCTCTCTAATCAGTTGTTGATAATGTTTAATTCTAGACAATTCCATGATATTGCATTTCTTATGCATTCACATTGAGGTGAAGAGAGGCTGGTGATTGGAAGGGAGTGAGGAGGAGGAGCTAGGGAGAGAGACCGGGAGATGCACACAGGAGCCATGAGTGGGAGGGGGAGAGATACAGCGAGCCAAGATGGAATCAGAGGTAAATACACCTAAAGGTTAGACTATTGGGACAGAACGTTTACTGTAATAGTTGGCTTTGTTATTACCTTATTGGCATCTTGATCTTGTGTTTTAAATATATTTCAATCTAATTGGCAAATTAATTACATGTTGAGAGTTTGTTCTTCAGGGGAAATTGGGGCACCTTGGTTGGGGAACCAAAGGACCTGGTGGCCCTCAGGTAGTGTGACATGTGTGAAATGTGGGTCTGCTGCCTATGGTGGAGAGAGAACTCAGTTGAGACGCTGAGAAAGCTAGCTGGAAGAGATTGTCTCTGAAGCAACAGTGAGAGCCCGTCTGAGCAAGACTCTGTGCAGACCTGGTGAGTGTCAGAAGAAGCAGAAGAGATGCCAGGAGTGACCCAGACTGCTCTAGAGAGTCTGAGGCAGTGACCAGATTCTCCAGAGTGTGGCTTGACCCCCTTGCCAAAGGATTAGATTGCTGCCTCTGCCAGGGACCTCATGATCAGGCTGGTTGTTTGTCCTGCAGTTATGGTGGGCAAGGAATGTGTCGTCTCATTTTATAATTAAATACCATTACAGCATCCAGAGTGATAGCATCGTATGTTGAGAAGCTTCACTCCTTTTTTGTTTGCATGTTTTGTTTTTTAAGCCTAGGTTTTCCTGTATAGCCCTAGCTGCCCTGAAACTAGGTCTGACTAACAAGCTGGCCTTGAGATCAGATATCCCTGTGCCTCTGATTCTGTTGTTCCAGATCTGCTTCTTTCCCTTAGGTTCTGGGATGAAAGGATTTTGCCACCAGACTGGGCAGAATCTTTCATACTTAGGCAATGCAAACAGATGCTAGGATTGTGGGGTTTAAACCCAGCTTTCCACAGTGTAATGGTTGGGAAGGACCATGAAGTATACAGTACAATCCACTAACTAGAGTCTTCTCTGAATCAGAGGGTCAAGGACTTGTCCACCAAGTTCCATGGATAAAGCCAAGAAGATGATGCAGTCCTCTCCCAGTTTTGTCAAAGATACATCAGATTCTACAGAACATGCCCTGCCAAGTGCACGTGTCAGCCCTGAGCACAAGATATTCCAAGTCTGAGCCACGTTGTTTCTGTGGAGAGTCAAGCCACTGCTCTGAGGATGGCTGGATGGCAGATGGGATCTATACTCCTATTGTGTATTTGAGAGCTTGGACTACCTGCGATATTACCAAAGATTGAATTGTGCCATGAAGAAGGGCATAGAGGTCTCCCACAGTGAGAGTCAGAGGGAGCCACAAGTGTCCCCAGGAGATGTGTACAACAACAACCAAGACAGAGATATAGAAGAGCCAGACCAGCCCTCACCAAGCTTGTTCAGAGAGAAAGGCCTGGAACTTGAGACCTGTGATGGTGGAGACTTCCCTGACCAGGATCCTGCTTCTGACAGTCCCAGGAACCTAGGATGCTGGGCGTGGCTTCAAAGGGCTTTTGGCCAGAAGAAGAAGTGAACAAGGCACCCAGAACTCTGTTTGGAGCCCAGGAGCCCTGATGCCTGCTAAGACCTGCAATTAGGGGACCTTCTGTCAGCTCCTCTATTACAGCAAAGGCACACACAAGGCAGTTGTGTCTTTGCAGCCATCTGGTGGTTGTTTGCTTGTTTACAACTTTCTTAATAAAGCTGTTAAAATCTGGAAATTTGTGTTCTTATTGAAATGGTCCAAGGGAAAATATGGAGGGTGGAGTGGACACAGATGAGGATGCTCTTCTCTTTCTGGTTTGTCTTAAAGGAAGTCCTTAGGAGAATTTGACCTCCTGGTTTTCATGTGTGCTGGGACATAAAAGAACCAGCACTCCTGAGTAACTTTGAGCACTTTAGGAAACCTCTCTGTTTAATCAACATGGTTGAGGAGTGATGCTTCCTTTACTAATTAATCCAATGGCCACCTGCAGCTTCCATTTTACCCCTTCTTCCTTCTGTGTAGACTAGACTATCCTCAGATTTACTTTGCTTTGTCTAGTATGGGGATTAGAGGCCTGTGACACCACTTCTGAACAGGAGAATCTTTCTGTTTTTCAGCAATTAACTTTGGAAATTTCTGTATCAAAAGGGAAGCCACCTGCAGAAACAGGATTGGCTAAGTTGATAGCTCAGGGCAGTGCTGGCCCTGACACAGAAACCCCAGCTCCCTGGCCTTGAGAGGGTGTCTATCTTTTATGTGCTTCCTCTCTTGGAAGAGCTTCAGGTTTTACAAGCCTTATTTCTGCTGTTGGTCTTCCTTAAATTTAATCCCTCAGTAGGCTAAGCCATGTACCAGGCTAAAGAGTGATTGCACAGCTCTCGGTGTCAAGAGGACAATTAAGTATCAGCTGGCTCTCTGAACTTCATTTTTCAGGAAGTGTATGTAGGAAATAAACACTGCACAGAAATAGTGACTAGCATGTTTTCCTTTGGATATTCAATAGTTTTAATAATTCACATCACCTGGCACTTTCAACAGAGGTGTGAAGACTCAGGTAATACATCTTGGATTCGCTGAGAGAATGACTCATCCCTGGGCTCCCGGCTGTTCTGCCAGCATTTAGGAGCACACCCTGGGTTTGAATCAAGGCCCATTGCAGCTTGCTGGGCAGAATCTGATTTGGTTGACAAAACAAAAGCACCAAGAAACAAAATCACGCATGCAGTTGGAAATGATTTCAGCTCACACAAGCCAACAGCAACGAAAAACTTGGCTGGGTGGGAAATTCGCCCTTAGTTGAGCCCTGAGCATCCAAAGATGGGCACTGACCACTGGCATTCCTCTCTGGAGCAAGAGCAGCCCCACAGCGACCCCTGCTGTGAGGAAGTGGCAGCGCCTGGAGCTCAGAGGCGGAGCTGTGGATCTAGGGAGCTTTAGAACTTCTGGGTTCTTCCTTGGTCCCTGCTCCAGCTATGGCCTCTATAAGTGTGGACAAGCAGACAGGGGGACTAACTATGGACTTGCTCAGGATTGCAACACTCTCCTAAAATTCTGGGTGTGTGAGTGAGTCGTCCGGGTTTGTCCTGCGTTTTCCCTGTCTGTCAAGTGTACTCTGGGGCCATGACCCCAAGGCAACAGGGAAACTACAGCTAGATGAAAAGACCAGCTGAGACAGAATACCACTGGGGCACTAGTCTGTGCCATCTGGGAAATCGTAGGCGAACAGAAAGGAAAGCAGCTGCAAGGAGATTTGTGTTTGCACTGAGTTTGTTGCATTGCGTGAGGGGGAACTGTGTCACAAGTCTTGGCACACTTGTAGGGCTGAACGGGTCCTTTACCTAAGGTAGACAGTATGAAGTCTGCTTTTTGAAATGTCAGGAGGCTGAGCCGGGCAGAAAACAAACTGAACCCGCGGCACCTGCAATGCATCTCCATCCTCCAACCCGGGTGCCAGGCGTTTTTGGTCAGCCTTTAGGAGCTCACCTTCCAGACCCTGAGCTCCCACAGAATTCCACTGCTGTTCACCTGGCAGAGTCCAATCCTGTCAGCACAGCACAGCGAATGTTCAGAGGAACAAAAACACATATGAGGTTTCAAATCACCTTCGGAAAACAACTCCGGCCTGCTGACAGCCTAGCAGAACTTGGCTTGGGGGACAAGTCATAGCTACTAGAGAAGGGGGTCCACAGCTTGAGCACTGAGGTCCCCACCACCTGGAGCGCCAGCGCCGCAGCGCCCCCTGTGGTGAAGAAGTCCCTGGGCTGCAGCTCTGTAGGAGAACTGAGGACCTGCACATGGAGACTTTAGCCTTCTTGCCAGGTCTCATTCCTTGGCTCTGGTTCCTGCATTGCCCTCAACTACCACAGCCATCCTGCATGACAGTGGTTCCTTGGAGGGGACCAAGATAACCCAAATAAAATAAAAGAAAATAAAAGAAAATAAAAGAATAATCCTACTATGAATTACATCAGATCGGCTCCTGTCTGATATTTTGTAGATCACAAATATTTCCCTAGCACTACACTTCTCTTCTCACCTCATGGGAACTCACTTTGTAGACCAGGCTACTCAGAGAGATCTGCCTGCATGATTCACTCCCATAGTGCTTGGATTAAAGGCCTGAGTTGCCACACCCAGCAGAAGACACTCACCTTTAATCCAGAGATTGAATCTGGAACACACACCTTTAATTTGGGCCACACCTTCATCTTGAGGCCTATATAAGCACATGGAGGAAGAAAGTTTTCACATTGCCTGCTTGCTCTCTCCTGGCTAGTAAGTCTTATGACTTCGCTGGCATTAGAGCTTGCTTGTCATTGATTCCATCTTCCAATGAAGACCAGCTGAGACATCCAGATTCAGGGACTGAGAACTTCTGGATTCTTGGACTTTCCTTCCTATCCAGCTCTTGTGGGATAAGGCAGACTGCATCGTGTAAGTCATTCTAATATATCCCCCTATCAGGAAAGGGAGAGTGAGTGAGAGATCATTCTATTTGATCTTTTATTCTCTAGACCAGGCACCCCAAATTGATTTTCTGTCCTATGAGCACTTTCGTCATCAGTCCCCTATAGTGTTTAACGATAGAAAATGGCAGGCAGAATATAGCCTCTACTTTTGAGAAGATTCACTCCTTTTTTGTTTGCTTGTTTTGTGTGTTTTGAGCTTAGGTTTTCCTGTATAGTCCTAGCTGTCCTGAAACTAGGTCTGACTACCATGGTGGTTTTGAGCACAGAGATCAACCTGCCTCTTCCTGAACTGTTCCTTGCCTTCAGGTTCTGGGATGAAAGTCTTTTGCCAACAGACTGGGTAGAACCTCACCTCCTTAGGGGATTCAAATACATGCTAGGTCTGTTGGTTTAAAACCCAGGTTCCCAAAGTGCAATGGTTTGGAGGGGCCAAGAACCATAGAGTATAATTAACTAACTGGAGATTTCTCTGTATCAGAAGGACAATGAATTACCATCAGCGTTCCAAGGATAAAGCCAAGGCAATGAAGCTGTTCCGAGTCAGTCTTATCCAGGATATATTAGATTCTGCAGAGCATGCTCTGGTGAGTGCACAAGTATTACCAGCCCTGAGTCCACGACTTTGCAAGGATGATCCAGTTTGTTTTGGCAGAGAACCAAGCTACTGCTCTGAGGAAGGCAGGATCATTGATTGGGATCTATACTTGGACTATGATTGGGATCTATACTTGGACTTCAGGAGATACTATGGCAGATTGAATTGCAGCATGGAGAAGGGTACAGAGGTCTTACAGGGTGACAGTCAGAGGGAGCCACAAGATGTGGACAAAGACAAAGACACAGAGGAGGCAGAGCAACCCTCACCTATCCTGCTTAGGGAGAAAGGCCTGGAACTTGAGACCTGTGATGGTGACGACTGCCCTGACCGGAATCCTGCTTCTGACAGTCCCAGAAACCTAGGATGCTGGGCGTGGCTTCAAAGGGCTTTTGGCCAGAAGAATTGAAAAAGCCACCCAGAACTCTGTTTGGAGCCCAGGAGCCATGATACCTGTTAAGACTTGCAATTAGGGAATCTTCTGTCAACTCTTATTACAGCAAAGGCACACACAAGGCAGTTGTGTCTTTGCAGCCATCAGGTGTGGTTTTTGTTTGTTTGTTTGTTTACAGCATTGTTAATAAAAGTGTTAAGAAACAGGAAATGTGTGTTTTTCTTGTAATGGTCCAAGAGAACAGATGTAGGGTAGAGTGGACCCAGATGAGGATGCTAGCCTCAAACTTAGAAATCTGCCTGCCTCTGCCTCCCAGAGTGCTGGGATTACAGGTGTGTGCCACCACTGCCCGGCTCAACATTTTCTTTAATTCACATCACCTGGAACATTCCACAGAGATTAGAGGACTCAGATAATACATCTTGGATGCACTGAGAGAATGACAGCCTTCCATAATGTCTTCCATAAAGAGCAGCCCTGGGCTAAGAGTTCTTCAATTCGTCATCAGCAATAGAAAATTCAAGATTTTCTTGCAGAACTTCTGTTTTTAATACAGAAAAAATGACAAAAAATAATTCAGTATCAAGGGTGAGTGGTGAAGGGTGATCTTGAATCCCAGAGTTCAGCACTCCCCATGCCATCCTTGGTTGGTGTCTAGACATTGTCATATATTGGTAGGTACAACTTTAAAGGTGTAGAAGCCTTTTTTCATTTTGAATCCCATGGATGTGAACCAGATAACAAACAAACGTGTACAATTTTTCCTAATGAATATCTGATCTGTAAAAATGTTGTGTTAGATCTGGGTTTGGAGAAGTTTTGCTTAGATATTGCTTGAATGTGTTCCGGTCAGAGGACAGCTACTCTAGTGAGCTGGACTCATTGGTTGGATCCAGGACAGTTAAGCTCAGGAGTCTTCCAGCCTGGTCACTGAGCCATGGCCATGCTAAGCCAGGACCTGCTACATTGTCCTGTGGAATTCTAGTAGGACTGTGGGGACAAAGAGAAGATCCCAAGAGGAGTAAGATTCCCTCACAGGTCTCATGGATCTTTCCGCTATAATCTACTTCCTGAGGGATTTATTTTCTTGTTCTGAGAGTTCATACTTTCCTTCACCTTCTCTCTACCCCACCTTTACCTTCTCACCACCCCACACCCTTGTGGGTGCCATTTTATTTTGTGTTTTAAAATGTTCTATACATTATACAGCATTCGATGTGCAGGTGCAGCCCTGTGACCCTAGCACTCCATCTGCAGTGGGACCAGGAGGTGACTGCAGAGTCCTGGCCAGTCACTTCAGCCCAGTCTCTCTCAAGCACGGTACAGCCACACAGGCAGACTCTGTGGTAATTTTCTTAAACATTGGAATTGGAATTGATTCATGTGGCATCACAACATATCCAAGATAGCAAAACTGTTCCTAAAAGAAACAATGCAAGATGTGATTTCTGGGAGTCCTGGTAAAAACGTCCTAGTGGAAACAGTCCTCGGTGTGCTGAGACCAGATCCTTTCATAGATGAATCAGACATCAGACCTGAGCTCCATCACAATCTCACACCAGAAGCCACACTTGATTTTTTATTTATTTTATTTTTACTGAGGGGCCAAATAGATTCTTTTGGGAAAGGACCGTACCTTCAGCAAATGATCCTTGGGAAGCTGGGTGGCAACAAGTATAGTGCTCCTAGATTCCTCTCTGTCACCCTATAAGGGACAGCAACTGAGAAGTACCCAAGACCTTCCTATGATGCCAGAAGGAACTTATAAGGCTAATAGGGAAGAAGAAGAAGAAGAAGGAAAAAAAAAGCCAAAACCCTCCAGGACACCTTCACTTGCCAGTTAGGACTCTGGTCGCTAAGGAAGCAGCGCCACCAACTGGCAAGTGGAACATCATGAAACTGAAAACCTTAGACTCTCAGAGGCTGAAGTACAAATAACAGTCAGCTTGGGGGGAGGTGTTTGTTCATCCTTGCTGGTCAGTGGAGGAAGGCACTGACACTACTCTGAGATTCCTTCTTGTCCCAGTCACAGTGGCAATGGTGGTCCTCAAGAAAGCAATGGAGAGCCCGGGCTGGAGAGGCCATGAGGGCCTGACCATTGGGTTTCGTGGAAAGACATGGAAGACAGAAAAATAGGAGCAAACATAACATTTCAGTTAAAAATACCAAGATTTAAAAACTCAATCCTATAAATTCGAGTAAATCGGTATGTGCGTGTGTGTGTGTGTGTGTGTGAGTCTGTGTTTCTGTCAGTTTCCCTCTTTCCCCGCCCCCTCCTCCCTCCCCTCTGACCAATCAGGTCTTGAATTCACATTGATCTGCCTGACTCTGCACCCTGAGTGCTGGGATATAAGGCTCGCTTTCCCACACCTGGCTCAGAGTAAATCTTTAAGTAAAGCCAGTTCTTTAAGTAAACGCTGGGCGCTCTTCTTAAATGGGTTCATTGTTGTTGCAAGAGTCAGTCCTTTTGAGTAAAAGTCCAGCTAGTAAATAAAATGCTATCATTTCCTCCAAATTTCATCTTTTAATTATGCATATCCTTTTAATAAACTGTTGAATTTCATACAACATTTGCCTTTTGAAGGTAGTCCATGTTTTGGAGAAAACCGACTCTAAGCATGTCATACTAAGCTTTTAATCCTTGACAAAATCTCCAGTCTGAATTTGTTTGACAAGCACAAAGTCTCCTGGAATCTGACCATGTTCTGGATGTTCTCGCTGCTTCACGTTTAGATTTTTGTGATTTCCCTGAACTAGAGCTATGCTAGCCGAAGGCAACGTTTCTATTTGTTGTGAAACTGCAGAAATTAAACGCTGCCAGCGATATCGTCTTAGCCCAGCAGGTGTCCTTCCCCTTTGCTGAAGGCACCACCTGAGCCCTGGGCAGCAAGGAGGCAGCCAGAGCTGGCTTCTGGAGTTCTCTGGGTGTTTATTCCAGGGCCCTGGCCATGGAACAGAGGAACTAGGGTCCCTACATCCAGATCAGCCCTGGGCCCACGCGAGGCTGGCTTCGCGGGCAGCAGGCTCAGTCCTCTCCACAGCCTCCCGCCAGAGCCCCCTCTCTGAGTGTCTTAGTGTGGACCCTTCAAGGTGCTTTTGGGTTCGCAGAGCTCAGCTTTGCCTTGCCTTTCTTGGCTGACAGGATCACTGATTGGTCTTTCGCAGCCAAGTTTGGTTTTGGTGGTCTCTAGTTTTTAGTAACGATATAAACTATACCGTTGTCTCTGCGCTCTTTGCGAGTTTTTGTATTTTCGTCCTCCTGGCCGCCAAGGCTTCCTGTTTCCTCTTTAGCGGCCATGTTTGATTTTGGGTGTTTAGCAACGATATAAATTATACCGGGTTCTCTGTGCTCTTTGCGAGTTTTGGTGTTTTCTTTCTCACCTGGCGGGCTCCCTGTTTCCTCTTTCGCTGCCAAGTTTGATTTCCGGTTTTTCGTAACGATATTAATTATGCCGTTTTCTCTGTGTTCTTTGCGAGATTGTTGTTTTTCTTGCTCTTAGCTGATGGGCTCCCTGTTTCCTTTTTCAAGGCCAAATTTGTTTTCCGTAAGGACATAAAAATTATATCGTTATCTCTGAGAGTTGTTATTTTTTAGGGGGGACGGGCTTGGTAAATGCCTAGAAGGTAGAAGGGTTCTGCTCTCCAACCTCCGTGTAGAGGATAAAAAGGCAGAACAGACTGGCAGCCCCAGGCTGAGCCTCATTTTGCCCGAGCTGTTAAGCAAACACAGCCGCCTCAACTTTGTAATACAGAAAAACTGAAACAGAGAAACCGCAGCTCACTGCTATGCAAAACACTGTGGCTCTAGATAAGTCCTCTTGTTGTGAATGCTGTTTGTGCCATGGAGTCGAACTTCTGGTTCGTGTTCATGGAAAACACTTGGGATGCCTCCGGAGGAACAGCAGCAGAAAGCCAGCCTGGTGGGGTCTTGCCCTGGAAAACCCTGCACTCTTGCTCAATGCCTTGTTTCCTGTCATTTAGAGAGTTCTCATCCAGTGAAGGCAGAGCTTTGCAGGAGGAATCGCTTTCCTGGAAGGCAGCAGGCTTGGCAGGCTCGCCATCCTTAATGGATTCCAGCATAGTATAGGGCAAAGCCCGCAGCATTCTGTCCTGGAAGCCAGAAACCAGAGGCGTTGGTGGGAGAGGAAAGCCCCGCGGAAGCAGGAGCCCCTGCAAGAGGGAGCCCTGACCTGGTGCTGGTTAGTTGGGGAGCCAGAGCTCTGACTGCGGTGCCATGGAGACTGTGGCTGGCCCCCGGGGGTGGGGGAGCATAATCACTTACAAACTCATGAAACAAAATACCATACGAGATTTGAAATCACCCTCGGATTTAAGCTCCACATTACAAAGAGCCAAGCCGAACTCGCAGCTACAAGGGAACGTGGCCCAGAGAACTTAAAGTTCCAGACCTGACCATCATTATTCTAAACCAACCCGAACGCCGGTGCCGCTGCGCCCCCTGGTGTAAAGGAGCCGTCAGTGCCTGCAGCTCCCAAGCCGAATTGGCAGTCTGCAAATGGACCCTTTTTCCTTCTGGCTAGAATTCCAAAGGTGGTTCTTGCTCTGGGCGAGCCTGCTACCAAAGTGGAAAAGCAGACAGGCACACTAACCATGGACTTCTCCAGGACATGAAGGCTGGGCTCAAACCCGCACGGTGCCAGTGAGGTGCCATCAGGCTGCTATCTATGACTGCTTGCCCACTGGACAAGTGCATGCCAGCTGACAACAGGGAGGCCTGCTCAGAAAAGATGGCTATGGAGAGGCCAGCAGACAGGGCAGAGCTTTAGTGCCTAGGACAAGAACTTTCCTGAATCGCGAAAGCCTAAAGCCAGACCTGCCTTCCCATTGAAGGTTGAATCACAGTTGCCCCATCTCAGGCCTTTTCGTGAATCTTAAAAATAGGCGATCCCAGCTGCAATCAGTGCCTTCGAAAATGGGAGGACAACAACCGGAACGTTCTCTTTGAAATTATTTGTTACAAGATTAAGAAATGGCTCGGAGCAATGAAGGCAAATCCTGTGTTTTATTTTGGAAGCAGGGGGCTGCCCTGAAGATAGTTGGCTTCTGGAACTGGAGAGGTTTAGGCACAGATCCTGTTTGGCTCAGACCTTGCTCTAAATTGCCAGAAAGGTGCCTGCTGCTCTCTAAGGCTCCCTGCTGCCAAAGGCCAGAAGGCAGCAGCCACAGAGCAGGCAGCTAAGCAAGCAGTGATTGCACCCAGGAGTCCTGACAAATCCTGAGTCTATCCTGGTCTCTGGTGATCAGTTGCTGAGCTCCCTGGGGAATTCCTGCCACAGGTCAAAGGGTCCTAAGCATCCTCCCCATGGTGAGGCATCTGGAACAGGACCTGGGCTACATCTCCACTGGGAATCATTCTTCTGCAGCATCCTCCCAGGTTCCCAGAGTTGCAGGTTTCTCTGGCTGTGAAATGATTTGAACTACAGGTGCCTTTCAGTGCTGCCTGACTGTGAGTCCATGGGACTTAAAGGTTGGCCATACCTAGCTAGGGACCAAGCAAAGGATATTGACTCTGCAGGGAATCTTAGTCAGTAGGGCACCTGCTCCTGGGATTCTAACAAAGGCATTCAGGTATGCAGGGGATTAATCTGGCCCAGCAATTCTGGCTTGCTCAGGGGAAGCCCTATTTTAAGTGGTTGGATGCATTTCTTCCCCATTGAAAAAGGGAAGGGAACTTTATAGATATTTTACTTTTGAGCCTGCTACTATTTCTATTAGACAAGCTCTGAAGGGAGCACTGCAGGATGCTGGACTCTCAGGACAGCATCCCAGAGCCAGGAGAGATGTCAGGTTCTCAATCAGAGATTCCCATAGAATCTACAGGAGGACCCTGTCCTTCCGCAGACTTGCACACTGCAGAGTTGTTTGCTCTGTTCTTTTCTCTCCTCTCTCCTCTGTGTTGTTTCCATTTCATATGCTCTAAAAACAACTTTTGCCTTGTCATGTCTGTGTCTATTTTGTGGATTTGTGAGCACCAGGTTTCAGGGTCCTTTGCTTGCCTCCCATGCCTCTTTCAGGATTGTGTAGAACACACACAGATTGAGTGCAGAAGGCTCAGTGTCATCCACCCCAGGGAAAACAGTATTGATTGTCCTTGTGTGCCTGGACCTAGAGCAGCAGAGCTGGCTTTTTGGTTCTTGTGTGTGAAGAAGCTGTCTTGGGATTCTGTACCAGTGACTCTATATAAGGGCACAGAGGAAGAAAGTTTTCACATTGCCTGCTTGCTCTCTCCTGGCTAGCAAGTTTTATGACTTCTCTGGCATTAGAGCTCACTTGTCTGTGATTCCATCTTCTCCTGAAGACCAGCTGAGACATCCAGATTCGGGGAGTGAGACCTTCTGGATTCTTGGACTTTGCTTCCTATCCAGCTGTTGTGGAATAAGGCAGACTGCATCCTGTAAGTCAATCTAATATATCCCCTGTCAGGAAAGAGAGAGTGAGTGAGAGATCATTCTAGTTGACCTTTGGCTCTCTAGAACAGGCTCCCCAAGTAGACTTGCTGGGCCATGAGCACTTTCCCTAGTGCCTGTCTAATAAGATGCCTATAATGTTCAACTCTAGACAATTGCATGATGTTGCAAGATATTTCTTATGCATTCACATTGAGGTGTTGAGAGGCTGGTGATTGGAAGGGAGTGAGGAGGAGGAGCTAGGGAGAGGGACACAGGGAGATGCACACAGGAGCCATGAGTGGGAGGGGGAGAGATACAGCGAGCCAAGATGGAGTCAGAGGTAAATACACCTAAAGGTTAGACTATTGGGACAGAACGTTTACTGTAATAGATGGCTTTGTTATTACCTTATTGAAATCTTGAAACTGTGTTTTAAATATATTTCAATCTAATTGGCAAATTAATTACATGTTGAGAGTTTGTTCTTCAGGGGAAATTGAGGCACCTCGGTTGGGGAACCAAAGGACCTGGTGGCCCTCAGGTAGTGTGACCTGCTTATGGTGGAGAGAGATTTCAGCTGAGATGCTGAGAAAGCTAGCTGGAAGAGATTGTCTCTGAAGCAACAGTGAAAGCCCAACTGACTGAGACTCTGTGCAGACCTGGTGAGTGTCAGGAGAAGCAGAAGAGATTCCAGGAGTGACCCAGACTGCTCTAGAGAGTCTGAGGCAGTGACCCGATTCTCCAGAGTGTGGCTTGACCCCCTTGCCAAAGGATTAGATTGCTGCCTCTGCCAAGGACCTCACTGATCAGGTTGGTTGTTTGTCCTGCAGTTATGGTGGGCAAGGAATGTGTTGTCTCATTTTATAATTAAATACCATTACAGCATCCAGAGTGATAGCATCGTATGTTGAGAAGCTTCACTCCTTTTTTGTTTGCATGTTTTGTTCTTTGAGCATAGGTTTTCCTGTATAGCCTGGCTGCCCTGAAACTAGGTCTGACTACCAGGCTTGCCTTGAGATCAGAGATCCCTGTGCCTCTGATTCTGTTTTTCCAAATCTGCTTCTTTCCCTTGGTGTGAAAGGATCTTGTCACTAGACTGGGCAGAATCTTGCCTACTTAGAAAATGCAAGCAGATGCTAGGATTGTGGGGTTTAAACCCAGCTTTCCACAGTGTAATGGTTGTGAAGGACCATGAAGTATAGAGTATAATCCACTAACTAGAGTCTTCTCTGAATCAGAAGGTCAAGGACTTGTCTACCAAGTTCCATGGATGAAGCCAAGAAAATGACACAGTCTGGGACAAAACTTCTCCCAGTTTTGTCAAAGATACATCAAATTATGAAGAACATGCCCTGCCAAGTGCATGTGTCTTGCCAGCCCTGAGCACAAGATATTCCAAGTCTGAGCCATGTAGTTTCTGTGGAGAGTCAAGCCACTGCTCTGAGGATGGCTGGATGGCAGATTGGGATCTATACACCTTTTGTGTATTTGAGAGCTTGGACTACCTGACATACTACCAAAGATTGAATTGTGCCATGAAGAAGGGCATAGAGGTCTCCCAGAGTGAGAGTCAGAGGGAGCCACAAGTGTCCCCAGGGGATGTGTACAACAACAACCAAGACAGAGAGGTGTAGAAGAGCCAGAACAACCCTCACCAAGCTTGCTGAGGGAGAAAGGACTGGAACTTGAGACCTGTGATGGTGGAGACTGCCCTGACCAGGATCCTGCTTCTGACAGTCCCAGGAACCTAGGATGCTGGGCGTGGCTTCAAAGGGCTTTTGGCCAGAAGAAGAAGAAGAAGGGAACAAGGCACCCAGAACTCTGTTTGGAGCCCAGAAGCCCTGATGCCTGCTAAGACCTGCAATTAGGGGATCTTCTGTCATCTCTTGTATTACAGCAAAGGCACACACAAGGCAGTTGTGTCTTTGCAGACATCTGGTGTTTGTTTGTTTGTTTATTTACACCTTTCTTAATAAAAGTGTTAAGAAACTGGAAATTTGTGTTCTTATTGAAATGGCCCAAGGGAAAAGATGAAGGGTAGAGCTGGGCGGTGGTGGCGCACACCTTTAATCCCAGCACTTGGGAGGCAGAGGCAGGCAGATTTCTGAGTTCAAGACCAGCCTGGTCTACAGAGTGAGTTCCAGGACAGCCAGGGCTACACAGAGAAACCCTGTCTGGGGGGGGGGGGGGGAAAGAAGGGTGGAGTGGACACAGATGAGGATAATCTACCTTTCCCACCTTTGGTTACAGGACTAACTGGTGGTTTGTCTTAAAGGAAGTCCATAGGAGACTTTGACATCCTGGTTTTCATGTGTGCTGGGACATAAAAGGACCAACAAACAGTGAACAACCTTGAGCACTTTGGGAAACCTCTCTGCTTAATCAGCATGGTTGACAAGTGATCTACCCAGAAGTTTCCTTTACAAATTAATCTAGGGGCCACCTGCAACTTCCATTTTACCCCTTCTTTCTTCTGTGTAGACTGGACTAGCCCTGAACTCAGATTTACTTTGCCTTGTCTCTCTAGCATAGGGATTAAAGGCCTGTGCCACCACTTCTGCACAGGAGAATCTATTTTCTACAATTTCCTTTGAAAGTATTTGTATCACAAGTGAACTCACCTACAGAAACAGAACAGGCTAAGTTGGAATCTCAGGGCAGTGCTGGCCCTGGCACAGAAAATCCAGCTAATTGGCCTTGAGAGGGTGTCTATCTTTATGTGCTTCTAGTCTTGGAAGAACTTCATGTTTTATAAGCCTCACTTCTGCTGCTGGTCTTCCTTAAAGTTTAGTCCCTCAGCATGAAATGGATCTGAGATAGGGGAATTCACTCAGGCAGGTAGATTCCTATGAGTTCCAGGCCAGCCTGATTTACACAGAGAATTCTAGGACAGACAGGGTTATAACGTGAGAGGAACAAATGAATGAAAGAAAAAAGGGAGAGAGGGAGGAAGGAAAGGAGGGAAGGAGAGAAGGAAGACTGAGTGATGGATGGGACCGAATGTCAGGCCTTGCTGCATTTGTGGAGAATAAAAGGAAGCAGCTGTGTAAAACAGGCTCAGGGACTAGGAGAGTCAGCTGTGATCTTTCTCATGGGGTTTCACCTGTATAAGACAATGCCCAGGAAGTTAGTAGCTCTCACTCTGCAGCCCACCCTTTCCCTCCAGTGCCAACTGTGTTCTCTAAACCATGCTGAGGATGAGGGCGCTAGTGCTCAGGCATGGTCAACATCCACTGTGATTCTCAGATAGTGTTTTTGTACTTTCATGGACTGTCGCTTATACTTTTACCTTTTCAGTGTCCCCAGAATTTCTTTCTTTCTTTCTTTCTTTCTTTCTTTCTTTCTTTTTTTTTTTTTTTTGGATTTGGTTTTTTTTTTTTTAAGACAGGGTTTCTCTGTATATCCCTGGCTGCCCTGGAACTTACTCTGTAGACCAAATTAGCCTAGAACTCAGAAATCTGCCTGCCTCTGCCTCCCAGAGTGCTGGGATTACAGGCATGCACCACCACCGCCCAGCTGTCCCCAGAAATTGTAAGTGATCTTCCCCCCATTCCCCATCAGACCTAATCTGTGACATAAGTCATATACAAGGCTATAGAGTGATCACACAGATGTCAGAGTGAAGACAACACTTAAATATCATTGCTTACATTCTTTCAGTTTGCTTTCTGAACTTCATGTTTCCAGGAAGGATATGTAGGAAATATGCCCTGTACAGAAATATGGACCAACATCTGAGTGTTGGGGGTGTGGTGTGTGTGCTCTCCCAAAAGCTGTTGCCTGTAAGTGGGATATGTTCTACTAGCTGGACTGCCTTGTCTGGCATTAGAGGGAGAGGAAGCACCTAGCCTGTCAGAGACTTGAAGTGCCAATGGGTGGGGATGGAGATAACCAGGGTCCCCACAACTGCCCTGAGGAGAAGGGGAGAGAAGAACTGTGGGATGGGGTGACTGGGAGGAGGTTCAGTGAGTGGAAAGTACAGTGAATAAGTAAAAAAGAATAATAATGAAATTAAATTTAAAAGCAGAGTTGCCATGGTCATGGTGTCTTTTCCTTCACAGCAATGAAACCCTAAGATAGTACTCTTCTGCATATTAATATGCAATGTCTTATAAATGTGAAACTTACATGTATTCTCCTGATAGTTTTAACCTATTCTCCTGACCAATTAACTGCCAAGTTTATAGAATTAGTATGAAGACTGAAGAGAGAATAATGGATTGGAGATGACAATATTTGTTTCTGTCCCATGTTGGAGATTCCTAAGACCTCACATGCCATTTCTGAAGCAACTTGCTTACCTCTCCCTCCATGATCAGAGTGTGAACTGCAGGGCAGAGGGACCATTGCCAGCTTCCTGACAAAAGCAAAGTGTGTTAATAGAATGCAGACAACTCTCTGTGAGAGAACAGAGCAGTGGTCACAATGACAGAGGAAGAAACTCATCATGCAAAGTCCACTGTGGTGTGTGTGGGGTTGTGAGTTGCTGGGTCCTCTCCCACTGTCTCTCCAGCCATGGCCTTTGTGCTGAGTACAAACTCCCCTCCTCCCCGTCCTGACTCAGCTCTCAGGCTCCAGCTGACCCTGCAGTGGAGGTCCTGAGTCTGTCTCCAGCCCTAGGGTCCCCATGTCTGTTTAGTCCTGCTTCCTCTTTGCTCACTGCAGCTTGCAAGTCCTGTCTCTGTTCACACACACACTGGCTCCTGTAACAGAAAAAGCTGGGGTTTTCCTGCTCACTGCAACAAAGTGTCTTGTGTAAAGAGAGCCTGCAAAGCCCTTCTGGCTAGATTATCACCACTTTTGTTGTAACCTTATTGGTTACACTAACAACAGTTTAATGTCATTACCTGAATATGGCAGTATCTCTATCACAGGAAGCTCTACTTGCTTTAGAGGGAAGAGAGATCTTGGGAGGAGTCTGCTCAGAGCCCGGGTGAGGTTGTATAATTGCTTAGTCCAGGCAAGAAGAAATGAACGCAATATCACTTCTGCACTTGCGCATTAACAAGGACAGACAGGCCCTGCCCACTCTGAAGCTAGAAGCCCAGAGATGGCAGAAAATTCCAGAGACTGACAGAAGGGAGCCTGAGAGTGGAGAGGGCAGGACAGTCTGCATAATGGGCTCTCTTTATTCTCTTGGTGTTTTTCTAAGGGAAACAACTTTGGTGTGCTAACAATTACTTTCCACCTCTCTGTTCTATCAGAAAGAAAATAGTTTACTCTTCCTCTCACAGTTTTATACACCACATTTTCAATCTTAGCTCATGTTTTATACTCTAAGAAGAACCCACTTTCTTCCTCTTTGCTAGTTTGTCATCTTTTGTCTTGACATTTCAAGGGTGATTTTGATTAATTTTCATGTCTTGGGTCCTGAAACATAAAGGTTATTATACCATACAGTGACCTTGTTTTACAATACCTTTTAAAAATAGTGTGTGTGTGTGTGTGTAAATGTGTTTTGGTCATAGACAGTAATACAATCTGCATGAGCTGGTTCTCTCCTTCCATCTTATAGTTCCCAGGAGAGAAACTCACATATCTGGACTGGTGGAGCCTTCACTCACTAAGATGTCTTGCAAATGTCCTCTTGTGTTCTCCTCCAGGGAGTAACTTGTTCCTTTGGCCTACCTCTGACCACTCTCAATTCTGGAGTACACAGAAATTAGTCAACACTGGAATGTGTTCACTTCTTCAGGGGAACAATTGAGAAGGAGTGGCTGACCCATTCCTACTGAGGTGCTAATCTGTCTATTAACGTAATCATAGAGAAAGCCAAAGTGAAAAAGGGTGGAAGACAAGAGAGGTGTTATGCCCGATGGTGGTGGCGCACGCCTTTAATCCCAGCACTTGGGAGGCAGAGGCAGGCAGATCTCTGAGTTCGAGGCCAGCCTGGTCTACAGAGTGAGTTCCAGGTCAGCCAGGGCTATACAGAGAAACCCTGTCTCGGGGGAAAAAAAAGCCCACATAGAGTACATTCTTATTAATATATGCATAAATGCAATTATCCATGGAAAATCCATTAGACAACAAATTTACAAATTTGAAGGAGAGCTGGAATAGGTCCCTAGGAGGGTGTGGAAAAGAAAATAGAAGAAACATGTGCTTATTAAACCATTTGAAAAATGCATAAAACCAAATAAATATTCCCAGATAGTAGCTACAGTGCTTAGGTATAGCATTGAAACCACAGAGCATTAAAAATCCATACAGACAAAACCCAACACAGAGCTTTGCAAATGACACAGTTGAAAAGTTCTAGTTCATACAAAAACTGGCAGCAGATTGCAAAAACTCTATGTAAAAGACAGGCTTTTCAAAAAGAAAGGAAATTTTCTTATAGACAATTGAACACAGCTGCAGCTGAGATTAGTCTTATGAGGGAGGCCTGGCTCAGATGCCTGGTGACTTGCCAGAGAGAACTCATGCCTTGCCTAAGGTGCTGGGTATGCAATCCACAAACCTAAGGAATCAGACAGCTTTCCAGCATTTAGAAAGGGTGGCGAGCAGAAAGGACCTGAAAACAGAATGAAAATGGATCTGAATCCCATTTCCTACACACTGGCACATGGGTGCCAGGGGTTTCATCCAGAGTTTCCTCCACCCCTTCTGGACCCCAAGTTTGCAATGGATCCCACCACAGTCTCCCTGGCAAAGTCTGGTTCCATCTGAAAATGAAAGCACCTGGAAACAAAATCAACTCTGCTGTGAGCAATCAAGGTCAGATTCTGCCTCTGCCTGCTGATAGCACAGGGGAACTTGACTTGACTGACAAGTCACAGCCACTGGTGAACCAGGATCAGACAACCCAAAGCTCAGGTACTGGACCTTGGTAATGTAGACATGGAGGCGGGGGCAGTGCTTTCCTGGAGACACAGGGCCCACTGCTGCAGCAGTCACTGGCCTGGATCTTACAGGCAGAGCTGCAGGTCTCTGCAAATAAATCATTCTGGTTTAGGATTCCTGCTGGTGAGATGGCTCAGCAGTTAAGAGCTCCGACTGCTCTTCCATTGGTCCTGAGTTCAAATCCCAGCACCCACATGGCTCACAACGATCTGTAATGGGATCTGATGCCCTTTTCTGGACTGTCTAAAGACAGTGACAGTGTGCTCACATATAATAAAAATAAATAATTCAAAAAAAAAAAACCCAAAAAGCAAAGAAACCCTCTGGTTTAGGACTCTTTCTTTGGCTCTCCTATTGATAGGGAAAAGACTGAGGGTGCAGTAACCAATTGCTTATCCAGGTAAAACTCAGACAGTGCTAGTGAGAAGCCATTAGGCCACCGTTAGGCCCAGTGCGGAGGGGGGGGGGGGGTGTTTACAGCTTAGCAGGTAGTGAATGCTACCCAAGAGTCCTGACAGGGTCTACTTCTCCACTCTCTTCTGTCTGTTGGCTGGCTGTGGCTGGAGCCAACTCTGCCACAGGTCTCAGTGTCCTGTTCTCTGTCCTGGTGCTCTGGAACTGGACTGCGCTAGCACTGCCACCGTGAATTATTCTTCCTGCTGCAGCGTCCTCCCAAGTTCCTGGAGTTGCAGGTTTCTCAGCCTGTTCCTCATGGATGTCACTCACAGAGTCAGGAAATGCTGGGCTCTGAGGTGCTCTAGCTCCTGCAAGAGTCGGTCCTGGGGTAGATTCCATGATGTCACCAATCCAAACTGAAAGCGGTCGTTTATGGTAGACACTGCCAAATAATCGGTACAAGCCTGAGACCGGATACAAAGGAAGATCATGGTCTTAAAAGAAGCTGTTGATCAGAGCAGGCTGGGCCTCTCACCACAGGAATGCAATCCCAATCCTGCATTACTACAAGGCGACTCCATCCCTTCGTGCGGGGCACGCCTCAGGAAAACAGCAGCCTGTGCTGCACAGCCTGTGGAGCAGCCTTCTGCAGGCTCCAGGCCTGCGATTTTTGTAGTCTTCGAGGAGGGTGGGTCGAATGAATTCGAAAATTTTTCGAGCTGAAAACGTCCATTTGCCGGACAGACCTCCGAATGAAGTCGGTAAACAAACAAAATCGGACGAATATTCGATGCCTGCGCGTTGGAGCCTGGTTCTGGCGGCAAAAGAAAACCACCGAGGAACAAAATCCTGTTAGCGGTTTGAAATCACGGTCGGATTTCGTCCACAGTCCGCTGAGCATCAAACAGAACCTGGCTCAGCCAGCCTTGAAGTCACAGTAGACCCCAAACTCAAAGACTCACAGCAGGTCGCTAACCATCCAGGATTGGTGCTGGGAAAAGCGCAGGCCCAACAGCGACCCCTGCTGTGAAGACGTTGCCTGCCTGTGGGTCAGAAGCAGTTTTGGGTGTCTGTGAATCCAGATTAATGCTGGAATTCCTTCATAGACCCGGTTCCCAGCGTGGATCCCCCACTGTAGACCAGCACCTGCGGACTAATCACGGACTAATCACATCCAGGTGGCAGGCAAAGGGACTGTTTTGTATTTTACTTTTGAGTCTGCTACTATTTCTATTAGACAGTCTCAGAAGGGAGCATCACTAACTGACCACCCTGCTGCCCACAGGCAGGATGCTGGACTAACAGGAGAGCATCCCAGAGCCAGGGTGAGATGTCAGGATTCACTCAGAGATTCCCACAGAATCTACAGGAGGACCCTGTCCTTCCGCAGACTTGAGCACTGCAGTGTGGCTTTGCTCTGCTCTCCTCTCTCCTCTGTGTTGTTTCTGTTTCATAGGCTCTGAAAACAACTTTTGCCTTTGTCACGTCTGTGTCTGGTTTGCAGATTTGTAAGCACCAAGTGTCAGGGTCGTTTGCTTGCCTCCCCCACCTCTTTCAGGATTGTGAAGACCACCCACAGATGGGGTGCAGAAGGCTCAGTGTCATCCATCCCAGGGAACACACTGCTGATGTCCTTGTGTGCCTGGATCTAGAGCAGCAGAGCTGGCTTTTTGTCTCTTGTGTGTGAAGAAGCTGTCTTGGGATTCTGCACCAGTGGCTCCTGGCCTCCTCCAGTCCTGCCATGAGCAGACCTAGAGCCATGGCTTTCTGCCCTTCATATCCCTGACTTAGAAGACCTCTGGTTTGACAGTCCCTCAAGAAACAGCTTTCCAGTCTTGCTGTCTGCTTCCCTGTAAATATGACTGCAGTCCAGTATACCCTGCTTGCCTTCTGTGCAGACGCAGAGACTAGAGGATGGAAATGTTGTGCATTCATCTCAAAGCCAGGACATAAAATGTGAGAGAGAAACAGGGACTGGGGAGTGGGCAGGTGGAGAGGAGAGTCTGTGTCCTGAAGGTTCATCTCCACACTTGGCTGTTCCTCCTAACCATCTCTCTGCTGGGAACACAGGATTAGCATCTGCTCAGGACTCCAGCTAAAGAAAGGACTCTTAACAGGATTTCCAAGCAGGACCTGGTGACATGTGCCTTTAATCTCAGCAGGAGGGAGGCAGAGGCAGGGAGATCTTTGACTTGGTGGTCACCTTGGTCTACAAAGTGACTTTCAGGACAGCCAGGGACACAGAGAAATACTGTCTCTGTGATGGCTGTTCTTTGTTGTTATAACTTCATTATATCCTAATTGATTGTATCCACCTTGATTATAGCCAAGGCAAAATCAAAATTGGAGGACACAGCTGCAAGGGATTTTTGCTTAATTTATAAGATAGTAACCTGTGTCTTTGAGGTAGGAATACTTGCTTTTAATGCAGATCTTTTTGAGCTTTAAAGACACAGGCCTTTAACCTGGATATGGAGCAACAAAGACACTGTGACTGTTCTTGTTATGATCCAGGGTTTGTCTGCAGTGCCACTGGCTGTCCTGGAACTCACCTTGGAGACCAGGCTACTCACAGAGATCCACCTGCATGACTCCCTCCCAAAGTGCTTGGATTAAATGCTGAGTCACCGCCCCTAGCAGAAGACACTCAGCTGTAATCCAGACATTGAATCTGGAACACACACCTTTAATTCAGGCCACACCTTCATCTTGAGGCCTTTATAAGAACACAGAGGAAGCAAGTGTTCACATTGCCTGCTTGCTCTCTCCTGGATAGCAAGTCTTATTACTTCACTGGCATTGGAGCCCACTTGTCATTGATTCCATCTTCCACTGAAGACCAGCTGAGACTCCAGCCTCCGGGACTGAGAACTTCTGGATTCTTGGACTTTGCTTCCCATCCAGCTGTTGTGGAATAAGGCAGACTGCATCCTGTAAGTCATTCTAATATATCCTCTATCAGGAAAGGGAGAGTGAGTGATCATTCTATTTGGTCTTTTGTTCTCTAGATCAGGCTCCCCAAGTAGATTACTGACCCATGAGCACTTCTTCCATTGCCTGTCTCATCAGTCCAATATCATGCTTAACTCTCACAATTGCATCCAGAGTCTTAGCATCTTATGCTGAGAAGCTTCACTCCTTTTCTGTTTGCTCGTTTTGCTCTTTGAGCCTAGATTTTCCTGTGTAGCCCTAGCTGTCTTGAAACTAGGCCTGACTATCAGGTTGGCCTTGAGATCAGAGATCCAACTGCCTCTTCTTCTATCCCCAATCTGCTTCATTCCTATAGGTGCTGAGACCACAGGTGTCTTGCCCCACCAGACTGGGCAGAATCTTACTTCCTTAGGCAATGCAAATAGATGCTAGTATTGTGGGTTTAAAACTGAGCTTCCAGGCTGGAGAGATGGCTCAACTGTTAAGAGCACTGACTGCCCTCCCGAAGGTCTTGAGTTCAAATCCCAGCAACCACATTGTGGCTCACAATCATCCATTATGAGATCTAATTCCCTATTATGGAGTGTCAAAAGATAGCTATAGTGTACTTACATATAATAAATACATCTTAAAAAAAAACAAAAACCTGAGAGCCAGGCAGTGGTGGCGCATGCCTTCAATTCCAGCACTTGGGAGGCAGAGGCAGGCGGATTTCTGAGTTCAAGGCTAGCCTGATCTGCAGAGTGAATTCCAGGACAGCCAGGGGAATACAGAGAAACCCTGGCTCAAAAACCAAATAAATAAATAAATAAGCTTTCCACAGTGTAATAGTTAGGAGGGCCTTGAAGTGTAGAGTATAATCCACTAACTGGAGACTTCTCTGAATCAGAAGGTCAAGGACTTGCCCTCAGCATTCCATTGGTAAAACCAAGGCGATGAAGCGGTTCTGTCCCTGTTTTGTCAAAGCTGCATCAGATTCTGAAGAGCACGAACTGCAGAGTGCAGGCGTCTTGCCAGCCCTGAGTCCACAATGTTCCAAGTCTGAGCCACGATGTTTTTGTGGAGATTCAAGCCACAGCTCTGAGGATGGCTGGACTGTTGATTGGGAACCATACTACATGCCCTGTCCTCTTGAGAGTTGGGACTGCCTGAGATACCACCCCGGATTGAAGCGGGCCATGAAGAGGGGCATAGAGGCCCTCCAGAGTGAGAGTCAGAGGGAGCCACAAGTGTCCCCAGGAGATGTGGTCAACAACAAAGACACAGAGGAGGCAGGGAAACCCTCACTTAGCTTGCTCAGGGAGAAAGGCCCGAAACTTGAGACCTGTGATGGTGGAGACTGCCCTGACCAGGATCCTGCTTCTGACAGTCCCAGAAACCTAGGATGCTGGGCGTGGCTTCAAAGGGCTTTTGGCCAGAAGAAGAAGTGAACAAGGCACCCAGAACTCTGTTTGGATCCCAGGAGCCCTGATGCCTGCTAAGACCTGCAATTAGGAGACCTTCTGTCAGCTCCTCTATTACAGCAAAGGCACAAGGCAGTTGTGTCTTTGCAGCCATCTGGTGGTTGTTTGCTTGTTTACAACTTTCTTAATAAAAGTGTTAAGAAACAGGGAATGTGTGTTCTTCCTGTAATGGCCCAAGAGAACCCATGGAGGGCAGAGTGGACCCAGATGAGGATATTCTACTGTTTCCCACTGTTGGTTACAAGACTAAAGGGTGGATTGTGTTAACGGAAGTCCTCAGGGTACATTAGGCATCCTTGTTCCCAGGTGGGCAGGGCCTTAAGATAACCAGCACACAGGGAGGAGCCATGAGAACTTTGAGAAACTAACCACTCTGCCAAATCAACTGATGACAACCGATGTACCCAGCTGTTCCCCCAAATTAATGTATGGACCACCTGCAACTTCCACTTACCCCTATGATTCTGTAGGTGTCAGAAGTGCCAGGAAAGATCACTAAAGCCATCCTACTAATTGTGCAGCCCTCCAGACACATTTACCTTTGTCTTCGGGGAAACTTGGATGGCCTGTGTCCTTCAAGTGCATGCAGCATCCCAGGGGTGTGTGTGTTGTTGTTGTTGTTTCCTTTGAGACACTGGTCCTCAGTCGCTTAGCTGTTCTGGACTCTCCATGTACACTAGGCTAGTCCTGGACCCAGATTCCCTTTCCCTTGCTTCTCTATTGTGGGAATTAGAGGCCTGTGCCACCCCTTCTGCACAGGAGAATCTATTTTCAGCAACTTCAAGAGCAAATTTCTGCAACAGAAGTGAACTCACCTGCAGAAACAGGACTGTCTAAGTTGGAAGCTCAGGGCAGTGCTGGCCCTGACACAGAAAACCCAGCTCCCTGGCCTTGAGAGGGTGTCTATCTTTTATGTGCTTCCAGTCTTGGGAGAGCTTCACATTTTATAAGCCTCACTTCTGCTGTTGGTCTTCCTGAAAGCTTAACCTCTCAGCAGGAAATGGTTGTGAGGTAGGGGTGTTCACTCAGGCAGGTGGATCCCCGTGAGTTCCAGGCCAGCCTGATTTACAGAGAATTCTAGGACAGACAGGGCTCTATAGTGAGGGGAGCAAATAAATGAAGGAGAAAAGAGAGGGAGGATTGGAGGGAGGGAGGGAGGGAGGGAGGGACAGAGGGAGGGAGGACTGAGTGATGGATGGGACTGAATGACAGGCCTTGCTGCATTTGTGGAGAATAAAAGGAAGCAGCTGTGTAAAACAGTGCTCAGGGACTGGAAGAGTCAGGTATGATGTTTCTCATGGGATTTCACCTGTATAAGACAATGCCTGGGAAGTGAGTAGCTCTCTGCAGCCCACCCTTTCCTTCTAGTGCCAACTGTGTTCTCTACACCATGCTGAGGATGTGGGCGCTAGTGCTCAGGCATGGTCAACATCTAGTGTGGTTCCAAGATAGCATTTTTATACTTTATCGCACTTTGGGTTGCAGTTTTACGTTTTTAGTATTCCCAGGAATTTTAAGTGGTCTTTTTTGCTTTTCCCAGTAAGGCCTAACCTGCACCAGGATAGAGAGTGAAAACACAGATGTCAGTGTGAAGAGGACACTTAAGTATTATCGATTACAGTCTTCAAGTTTGTTCTTCAAACTTCTTTTTTCAATGAGTCTATGTAGAAAATAAAATAAACACTTGTTTTAGTCAAGGTTTCTATTGCTGTGATGACCACCATGACCAAGACTTAAGTTTGGGAAAGTAAGGTTTATTCAGCTTACACTTCCACATTGCTCTTCATCCCCAAAAGAAGTCAGGACTGGAACTCACACAGGCAGGAACCTACAGAAAGGAGTTGCAGAAGCCATCGAGGGGTGCTGCTTACTGGCTTGCTTCCCCTGGCTTGCTCAGCTTGCTTTCTTATAGAACCCAACAGTACCAGTCCCGGGATGGCACCACCCACAATGGCCTTCCCTTCTTGATTACTAAATCCACCTTGATTACAGCTGGATCTCATGGAGGCATTTCCTCGAGGGAGGCTCCTTTCTCTGTGATAACTCACGCTGTGTCAAGTTGACACGGGAAACCAGCCAGTACAGCACTGTAAAGAAAAACTGCCTGGAATCCTTTTCCTTTGAGTTTTCAACGTTGTCATTAATTCACATCACCTGTGACTTTCAACAGAGGTGGGAGGAATCTTGGATTCACTGAGAGAACGACAGCCTTCCATCATGTCTTCTGTAAAGAGCAGCCCTGGGAAGAGCGTTCTTCAATATGTCATCAACAGTAGAAAAGACCAGACATTCTTGCAGAACTTCTGTTTCTAGTACAGAAAAATGACAAATAATTGGGTAGTAAGGTCAAATGTGGATTATCTGGATTCTCATAGTTCAGCACTCTCTACACCAGCCTTGATTGATTTCTGGACATTGCAATATTTTGTTCAGTAGAAATTTAAACAAGTAGAAGTTTTTTGGTTTGGATTCCATGGAGGTGGGATAGATAATAAATGAGCCTGGGCTAGTTTTCATTGCTTTATCCCCGTGAATCTCTGACCTGTAAAACCGTTGTGTTAGAGCTAGGTTTGGAGAAGGTTTTTGGCTTGGATATTGCTTGACTATCTTGGGTCATAAGAACAGCCACCCTAGTGACCAGGGCTGATTGGTTAGATCTAGGACAGGTTTTTTTGTTGTTATTGGTTTTGTTTTTTGTTTTGTTTTTGTTTTTTCTTTTTGGTTTTTTGTTTTTTTGGATTTGATTTTTTCGAAACTGGATTTCTCTGTGTAGCCCTGGCTGTCCTGGAACTCACTCTGTAGACCAGGCTGGCCTCGAACTCAGAAATCTGCCTGCCTCTGCCTCCCTGAGTGCTGGGATTACAGGCATGTGCCACCACCCGGCTAGATCTAGGACAGTTAACCTCAGGAGTCTTCCTGCCTGGTCACTGAGACATGGATATGTTTGTTTGGTTTCTTTTCTTGTTTGTTTGTTTGCTTGCTTCTTGTTTTTTTTTTTAAAGATTGATTGAATTATCGATTGATTGATTTCATGTATGTGAGTACACTGCTGCTATCTTCAGATAGACCAGAAGAGGGCATCAAGATCCCATTACAGATCAAGATCCCAGTGGTTGATGGGACTTGAACTCAGGACCTCTGGAAGAGCAGCCAGTGCTCTTAACTGCTGAGCTATTTCTCCAGCCCCCATCTTAGTGTTTTTTAAAGGTACATTTTTTATATCAGTTAGTGTTATGTGACTGATTTTTGTATGTAGTTTTTATTTTATTATTTTTTGGTGGATAGATGTTTTTTTTTCTCCATGAAAATCTATACCACATGCATGCCCGGTGCCTGATGAGGCCAAAAGTGGACTTCAGATCCCCTGGAACCGGAATTACAGGTGATTATGAACTGTCACATGGGCTCTGTGATTTGAATCTCCAGGTTATCTGGAAGCTCAGTCACTACTCTTAACTGTTAAACCATCTCTCCAGCCCATGCATGCATGCATACATGTATGTATGCATGTATGTACATTCACGTCATGTATATTCAGACATATGTAGCCATGGTTGTCCTGGAAGGCACTGAGCTGGCCTTGAACTCACAAAGATCATCCTGCCTCTACCTCCTGTGTGCTGGGATTAAAGGTGTGTCACCCTGCCAGGCGTTGGTGGTGCACGCCTGTAATCCCAGCACTCTGGGAGGCAGAGGCAGGCAGATTTCTGAGTTCGAGACCAGCTTGGTCTACAGAGTTAGTTCCAGGACAGCCAGGGCTATACAGAGAAACCCTGGGTCAAAAAAAACAAATCCAAAAAAAAAAAAAAAAAGGTGAGTCTTCATCCTGCCTGTTGATATTTTTAATTCACATAAAATATGTAATAAAAGGCATCAAGATACACATCTGATTTTATTCAGACCTTTCTCTCCATTTTCAACTTAAAATCATCCTGTGCACAGTTTATATGTTGCCTCTATCTGTACACATTGGCCTCTGGTGGGCTTCCCATACACCCTCTTTCTCCCTGTACCACAGTGGACACCCTGTTTGCCAAAGGCACTACCTTCACACATAATAGTCCCTTAAGACTTCGCACTATAATTTCTCTAGGACTTGAGCAGAATTGTGCCATGTAAAGGTTAATTTCTTTTTTTTTTTTTTTTTTTTTTTTTTTTTTTTTTTTGGTTTTTGGATTTTTGGTTTTTTTCGAGACAGGGTTTCTCTGTATAGCCCTGACTGTCCTGGAACTCACTCTGTAGACCAGGCTGGCCTCGAACTCAGAAATCTGCCTGCCTCTGCCTCCCAGAGTGCTGGGATTACAGGGGTACGCCACCACTGCCCGGCTAAAGGTTAATTTCAATTGTCAACGTGGCCGTGTGAAGAAGCACTTAAATGATTAGTAAAACCCAGCTCTGAGTGGTCAGTGGTACCATTCCCGTAGACAATTAGATTTTGAGAACTCTGATCCAATGGATGAATTAGTCCCTAGATAGATTCCTAGTAGGGTGGCCTTATCTGGAAGTGGGGCCCAGTTTGAGGAAGTAGATGACAGTGAGTATATGTTTTCTTCAGGCCCTGTCCTAGTCCAGCCTGTTATTACAGCCTGCTTCTCTACCCCATCACCTTGGTATTTTGAAACAGGGTCTGTGTATTCATGGTCATGGCTGGAATTCATTATGTAGACCATGCCGACCTTGAACTCAGAGGCTGTCTCTGCTGTCTGAGTGAAACCATGGAGCAAACTGAATCTTTCCTCCCTTATTTCATTCAGGTGTTTATTCGTAGAAGCACAAGAGTAACTAACAGACTCACTGAAGATGTCTGGTTTTCCTAAGCACTGGCAAGACTGGATATCACAGACACAGTGAACGCTGCAGAAGCCAGCCATGTGCAAGGGGCTTTGTGCCTCTGAACAGAGCAGTCCTGGTGGAAGCTGACACAGCACACACTTTCCTGGTTTCCTTCTCTGCCTCCTCTTATTTTTTTGGAACAGTATCTCAGTATGTAGTAGTTCTTGCTGACCTGGAATTCACTATGTAGATCAGGCTGGCCTCCAACTCGTGGAGGTCAACCTGCCTCCTGGGTTGACTGGGATTAAAGGCGTGTGTTACCACACCTGGCTCCCTAAAGGTTTATAATTTCTATTTCTCAAGAGCCAGATTGGAGTGCAGTTTTTTCTTCTGTTGTTTATTTTGTTTATATTTATATTTTTGATAGAGTATCTCACTTAGTTCAGGCTAGACTATATGTAGCCAAGGATGAACAAAACTCCAGGTTCTCCCTTCTTCCACTTTTTTGTTTGTTTGTTTGAGACAGGGTTTTTCTCTGTGTAGCCCTGGCTGTCCTGGAACTCACTTTGTAGACCAGGCTGGCCTTGAATGCAAAAATCCACCAGCCTCTGCCTCCCAATTGCTGGGATTAAAGGAGTGCACCACCAACGCCCAGCCATAGCACTCTTTCAACCAACAAAACAGACTACTTCCTGCTGATTAGGGGCATTCCGTTCCTTGGGGGCAAGTCCGATCTCTGTAGTCAGCATATCTCCAACTTCTCATCAAACTGCAATAATAGTATCCAGGAGCAGAATGGGGAGCAGCAACTTCCTCAGAGAGTCCCTGGCCTCTGTGGGGATTCTAAGTTTACTTCCTCTCCAGAGTCCCCAGAATTAAACTCTCTGCAGCTGGCAAAAATCATGCCCCTGCTAGTGCAGGAGGCAAACCCCAATCACCTGCTGTGAGCCAGCCTCTTATCCCCCATTAAAACAAAACCGTATTTACATAACAAAACTGGGTTTAAAAAAAAAAATCTCACCACGGGGCATCTTTGTAGGGGAGCAGTCACAGGTTGAGGTAATCTGGGAGGTCACCTGCTCTTACTAGTTTTATACTCACTGAGCAATCGTTTATAGAGGCCTGTACTCCGACCAGAGGAAGACTACCATGCCTCTGAGCTTCATCCAGGGGAAGGCTTAGCCAGTTCCAATTGGATCTGACTGTTTGATTTAAGGAATAAAAAGTGAGTCTTGCACAGCAAAAAACCTTAATAACAGTCGTTCTTTAGCATTTATTCTCCATTGATAGTAAATTTTCCCCTAAAATAATTAGACTGTTATGAAGGGTCTTCTTGTAGTCACCTCTCTGAGCAGATGCACTTACTGTCCTGGTTACCGGGTTAAACATAAGGTTTTAGAGATGATATTATTGGCACAGATAGATTAGGAATCAAGTTTACACTCAGGTAATTTGAATCACAGAGTAATGGATTCTTGGTCTTTTGGCTAAGATCAAGTGTGGAATCACAGAGTTTAGGTTGTTAGGGATTGGTTCTAATGCTTTATCTTATTTCAGCTCCCAAAAGCCCCTTCCAGTCCCTGCCCCCAGCTGACTTCGATTGATAATAAAGAATTACCTTAGAGCTGTGCAGAGAGACGGAGGCGGGACTTTTAGATCTCTTGGGCGAGCAGCTGGGAAAGAAAGGAGAGATGGAGAAGCACCGCGACAGGAAAGCAGAAAGATGAAACTTAATGTCCCGCCGGCTTGTAAAGATCGGGGAAAGTGGCCCAAGGGGCCACTCCTCCGATCGAGTCTGGGGTAGCAGGGAGAAATGTTGATTTAGCAAGTTGACTCGGGAAAGTTGGACGGGAGAATGTATATTAGCCTAGGGGAGATTTAAGAGAAATGCTTGGCCATTGAGTTAGTCGAGGCCGGGGTGTGTGTGTGTGTGTGTGTGTGTGTGTGTGTGTGTGTGTGTGTGTGCACGCGCGCGCACGTGATTCTCGAATCCAGAGAGCTCTTGGGCTGGTGCAATGTACGCCGTGCCAGGAGCCAAAGCTTCACTGGAAGTAGAGCTATTGAGTCATTTAGTCTATATGTTCAGCTTGAATAGCTAATAACATATGTACAAACCGCCATACCAACTGTGGTGGTTTGAACCTGCTTGGCCTATGGGACGCTGTGCTCTTAGGAGGTGTGACCTTGATGGAGGAAGTGTGTCACTGTAGCCTTTGAGGTCTCCTATGCTCAAACTCTGTCCAGTGTGGGAGAGCCTCTTCCTGTCTTCCTGTAGAAGAGGCTTTCCTGGCTGCCTTCAGATCAAGATGTAGAACACTCAGCTTCTTCTAGAGCACCATGTCTGCCTGGTTACTGCCATGCTTCCCACCATGATGATTACGGACTGAACCTCTGGGCCTGTAAGCCAGCCCCAACTAAATGTTGCCCTTATAAGAGCCACCTTGGTCATAGTGTCTCTTCACAGAAATAAACCCCAAACAAAGACACCAACTGCCACTCTTCAGCCCTGTATGGACTGGTTATGGGCTGGTCCATAACACTTGTCAATTTTGTTCATTTTGTGTTTTCTATATTTTAGGCATCTTGGTGGCTTTATAGGCATTATGCTTTAAATCTGTAATTTTTCAATGACACATGACCTTTTAGTGACAATAGTGCTTACTGGAGCTGGAGAACTAGCACATCCATTAGAGCATTAACTGCTCTTCTAGAAGCCTGAGGTTCTCGAAACCATCTCTAGCTCCAGTGCCAGGAGA
The DNA here is from genome assembly GCF_947179515.1 of Apodemus sylvaticus. NCBI lineage: Eukaryota > Metazoa > Chordata > Mammalia > Rodentia > Muridae > Apodemus > Apodemus sylvaticus. Next base: position 40,605,959 of record NC_067487.1, read on the forward strand.
TCCCATGCCCTCCTTTGGCCCCTGTGGGCATTGAATATATACAGTGCACAGACCCACATGCCTGCACCCCACACACATGTAAAAGAAAAACTACAAAAAATTTAAAGCATTAAAAATTCTTATTGAAGCCGCGTGTTAGTGGTGCACGCCTGTAATCCCAACACTCTGGGAGACAGAGGCGGGCAGATTTCTGAATTCAAGGCCAGCCTGGTCTACAGAGTGACTTGCAGGACAGCCAGATCTTCCAGGGCTATACAGAGAAACGCTGTCTCCAAAAAACCAAATCCAAAAAACCAAAAAAAAAAAAAAAAAAAAAAAATCCTTATTGATCAAGTCCTGTTTTCATCCCTTTGGTTATCATTTTTCAGGCTTACACTCTGTACAGAGGACAATATTGAATGAACCAGGTTTTATTTAGAAATTAATTTCAACTGTTTTACACAATAAATTAATTCATAGGGGGAAATATAAAGTCTCACAGCTTTACAATCACCGACATTTTAATATTACAGGTCACATCTCTGGAAAGTGGAAAGATATTTATTTTTCATGTATTCATGTGTCAATGTGAGTACAGGAGCACACACGTGTGCAGATGCATGAGCTGTGTGTGTGTGTGTGTGTGTGTGTGTGGAGAGGCACTTTTCAGCATTCTCACAGCTGGAGCTGTATTTTGGGACATTCAGCTTGTCACATGATGCTGGGAGGTGAGCTATCACTCTGGTCCCTAAAGCTGTCTGTCTTATTTCTGGCTTTGGCAAATTGTTGAATCACTGCAGAGACGATTTCCTCTTTCGTGCTAAATACCAGCAGAGACCCAGGCACCAAGGCAGACAACTATAAGCCCAGCATTTAGGAGATGGAGACAGGGTCTCTAGTTACATGTCAGCCAGACTCTGTAGCAAGAGCCAGTATCTCAGAACAAAGCAAAGAAAGTTCCCACAGAGACAGAAATCATATACACCTGGATCTATCTCTCTTTATCTGCTAGTCTGGGTTTTGTTTCTCTAATTTTTTGAGATAGAGTCATACTCTGTAGCCGAAGCGCTCAGTGTGTAACACCAGCTGGTGTAGAATTTGCTATGGAAACCAGACTGGCCTCAGACTCATGGGGACCCACCTGCTGCTACCTCCCAAGTGCTAGGACTGAAGACACAAACCACCACCCCGGGTGGGTCTTCAGTCATAAATGGAGTCAATCCCCAATTTTACATCCATCTTGCTCCAGGAAACCTGGTGTGCCCTAGCAGATGATGGCCAGAAGTGTCTCTGAGGACTTCAAAAGGTGCATCTGTGTCAGAGGAACAGACAGGGAAGCCAGACAAGAGAATAATGTCTTCATCGAGGAGGGAGGCAGAGTCCCAGAGCTCAGTAGGGCCTGAGAAACTAAACCACCATTGACTTTCTCTCTTCCTGCTTACAGACTCTCCCACTCAGGGTTTGTTCCACTGCTGGAGTGAAACACAAGGCTGCCACACAGGGCTGGGCTTAGTGAAACACACAGCTGCCCACACAGGGCGGGGCTTAGTGAAACACGTGGCTGCCCACACAGGGCGGGGCTTAGTGAAACACAAGGCTGCCCACACAGGGCGGGGCTTAGTGTTCCAAGCTTTGGCAGATACACTGCCAACCACTCCAGCCGTTCATTCATGGGGTAGACGGTGGGATGGGCCAATTGAAAGCCCTGGATCTGGGCCTGAGAGGTATCTGAGCTGGTCAGCCTCCTGGGTCCCCTGTTCTCCAAACCTCAGGACAGGGTCATTGGCCAGCTCTACCCTGCTGCCCAGGTGAGGCGCAGGGCCCAGTGCTGCAGCAGGGGAGGGGCCAGTCAGGTCCCCTGCCCTCCTGACCTGTCCAGGCCAGTCTTCCTGGCAATGAGCTCTCTCACCCACCACCAGTGGGGAGGGGCTGGGAGGAGGGGAGGAAGGTACACAGGTTGACTTATTGATCTCTTTGGGAGCTTTTAAATGTTTGTCTTACATGTTGATAAATCTTTTAGTATATCTAAGCAGAGGTAAACTGTAATGTGTTTATTAATCGTTCATAGGCACTGGGCGGGGCGGTGATGGCACACGCCTTTAGTCCCAGCACTTGGGAGGCAGAGGCAGGTGGATTTCTGAGTTCGAGGCCAGCCTGGTCTACAAAGTGAGTTCCATGACAGCCAGGACTACACAGAGAAACCCTGTCTCTGAAAAAACAAAATAAACAAAAATCGTGCATAGGCAATACTATGACAAAATTGATTTATTTTCAAGATTTACTTATTTATGTATCTTATGTTTACAGGCAAATGTCTTTGATTCGAGAGTCCAGGGTGCTGGAGTGGATAGCAAACTCCACCACTGCTGGGACGATTATGACGGGCTAATCAACTACAGCTACAATAATGTAACTATTTCATAGTCTGAAAAAATAAATCATTATAATTAAAATATATTTCCCTTTATTTCATATCCTGTATAGTTCTCCTCTGTAATGTGGGCTTAACATGTTTTCTTGAGGAGTGATGCCAGATTTAGCCTACTTACTACCTTGTATCAACAGGTGGAGATGATAAGTCAACATTGATAAGTTTATCGATACTCTCAACTGATATCTACTTTAAGATTGCTGCTTGCTATATTTTGCCTGAATTCAATAACATAAGGCCATTTTACTGACTGTTAATCTAACTCAGTGGCAGAGCATTTGCCTGTCACAGAGTCCTTGGCACTGCCAGAGAAAACATTGAGAGTGTATATTCTCTTCTAGCTGGAGGTAGGTATGAATAAAATTATCCCAGCTCTATTTTCCACATTAAGTGCCTTATTATATGAAAAACCTACATCTATGTGACTATTTCTTCCACACCTGTTTCCCCATCTGTTATTCTCAAGAGACGTGGCGTATGAAGCCTGAGGAGAGGGGAATGGATTGGCGATGACTGTATTTGTTTCTGTCCCATGGTGGAGACTCCTAAGACCTCACATGCCATTTCTGATGCAGTTTGCCTACCTCTCCCTCCATGATCAGAGTGTGGACTGCAGGGCAGAGGGACCACTGCCAGCTTCCTGACAAAAGCCAGGTGTGTTAATAGAATGCAGCATTTGTGAGAGAACAGAACAGTTGTCAAAGGACAAAGGAAGAGACTCATTTTCCAAAGACCAGCAAGGCGGGGAGGGTGGGGAGGGGTGTATATGTAAGTCCCTGTGGTCTCTCCCACTGACTTTCCAGCCATGGCCTCTGTGCTGAGTACAAACTCCTTTCCTCCCTGTCCTGACTCAGCTCTCAGGCTCCACCCAGCTCTCCACTGTGGTCCTGAACCTGTGCCTCCAGCCTTAAGGTCCTAATGTCCTTTTAGTTTGGAGAGAGCATAAGTAGGACTCAACAGACATCGATGGCTCACTTGCATTGCCCGGCATGCAAGGCTTCGCTGATCTTCACTTCTCTAAGTGAGGCACGACAGAGAACTTCTCCAGGTGTCCTGCCTGGACCTGGTCGTTCCCACTGACTCGAGCTGCCTCGGCGGAGGCCTGGCTGTTTCTGCTGGATTCGTGTTTGGTATCCTGACACTGCTGAACTGGACTGTTGGTATCCTTACAAGGGAGACTGGAATTGTCCCCTTGTCCTATTTACCATCTTTTCTCCCTACCTTTGGATGGTGGGCAAGAAGGAGTTGGGTTGGGAGTTAAAGCATTTGAAAACCCTTATTAAAATAGGTTTTAGAAAACCTAAGCCTACAATTGCACATGCCTATCTTGCAGGCAGGAAACCAGGTAGGATCCAAGGGTTTTATTGCTGGGTTGGTATTTATTTTTCTCTTTTAGTAGCATATCTTCCTGTACCAAAGACACTGCATTGAGATCCTTTAGTCCTGAAAATGGTTTGTTTTAGACATGGTATCTCTACTTAGCTCTGGCTGTCTTAGAACTCACTATGTAAATCAGTCTGGCTTTAAATTCAAAAAATATTCGTCTGTCTCTGCCTCCTGAGTCCTGGGACTAAAGATGCCACCTCTCCAGGCATAGTGAGAATCTGGGAGATACGGATTTTAAGGATTTATAGCACAGCAAATATGGAGTGACCCCAATGATTTCATTGTACTGACTTCTTCATGTTTAATGAATTGTGTAGATGTTGTCTTCCGGTAATGGGGCCATCAGTTTGTAGGGAGTAACCTATACTCTTGGCAACAACAGCCTGGGTTTTTGGCAGTTCCCAAGGGACTCTTTTGGCTAACCATTCAATTAAATGTAACCAAAAACCAGTACTGGAAGCTTCATTTGGTGATAAGGTAGTCAGCTGGGGCTCTGTCACCTCTGTAATTTGTTGATTTTGTTTAGATTGACTTGATATATGTATATATTTTAGGAAGCTTCTACTGTAGTACGTTTCTACAGTACTCCTCAAATGACCCCTAGTTTTGGCTGCCTCTCCCTCATCCCTTTCTTCTCTCCCCCTACCCATTTGATCCTCCCCCATCCACTCCACCCCCACCATCCATCCACAACCATCTGTTCTATTTCCCTTTCCTAGCTATCTGCCAACCCTAGTCCCTTACTCTATACCTAACTTCCATGGTCTATGTTGTTTGGTTATCATTGACTTAACAGCTAATATCCACATGTAAGTAAATACATACCATACTGGTCTTTCTAGGTCTGGGTTACTTCACTCAGGATGATTTTTGTTTCTAGTTCCATTCATATATGTTGTCTGTCGAAGCCCTAGACCCTCAACAGCCCTCACCTTGAAAGCTCACTGACCTTGTGGTTTACAGCTGAACTCCCCCCCCCCCCTTCTTCACACAAGGCTGATCAACTGGTTCTTTACCTGGTTGAATACCTGGGATGGTCTGGGCAGAATCAGCATTCCAGGAAAGCTGCAGATGCCTCGAGGGGAGTCAACTTCCGCCCCATGACCTTTTCTCTTTCTGTGCCTTTAGCTTTCCCCTCAGCCCCTCCCTACCTCCTCTTATGGTGGGTTCAAAACCAGGGGCTTTGTGTTTCATTAAAGAGGCTTTGACACAGAACACCCCATTTGCTTGGACGCACTTTTCTTTCCCGCCCATTCTCTCTTTCAGGCTTGGGTCCTCCTCGGCTCCCCGAATTACTAAGTCCGGCGGGTCGGGACAGTTGTCAGATATTAAAATGGCTACACCAGTTTGCTTCTTAGGTTCACTTGCTTGGAATATTTTTTCCCATTCTCTTACCTTGTGGTGGTGTCTCTCCTTGATGGTAAGAAACAGTTTTTTGTTTTGGTTTGGTTTTTGAGACAAGGTTTCTCTGTATAGCCCTGGCTGTCCTGGAACTCACTCTGTAGACCAGGCTGGCCTCAAACTCAGAAATCTGCCTGCCTCCGCCTCCCAGAGTACTGGGATACAGGCGTGTGCCACCACTGCCCAGCAAGAACCAGTTTTTAAATCCATCCAGTGTCTTTTTATTGGGGAATTGATACCATTTATATTAACAGTTATCAGTGAACAGTGTTGATTCCTGTTATTTTGTTATTGTTGCTATTGTTTCTCCTCTTTTGATTTGTTGGTCTGACATTTATTCCTCTTGCTTTCTTAAGGGTGGTTAATTTCTTCAGGTTGGAGTTTTCCTAATGCCTTCTGTTGGGCTGGATTTGTAGACAGATGATGCTTTTTTTTAAATAAAATTGGAAGGCTGCTCAAACTTGGGCATCATTCTCTCCCAGGAGCAATGCAAATCTCTGTACCTTTCCAATCGTAGTATATCTGTAGCTGAAAGGAGCGCTGTTTGTTTTGTTTTTATGTATGCTAAACCTTTTGTGGTATTCCATTCTTTTTACAGATTTTGTGGAATTTTCAAACATTCAGTTTTGGAGGTCCTAACTTAGTACTCACAGGTTCTGGAAAAATTATGAATATCCAGCATGAGTATAGTGCGGAAGGATCTGCCTTATCCATCCACAGACATGCTGGTGTCCCTGTGGGGGCAGAGTTTACAGTGTTTCTGCCAAGAGAAGTTGGCTTGCTACACAGTAGGTGGGGCCAGAGCCTTAGGCCTCTCCCATCAAGGCTGGGAAGAGTCTGAACTGGAGACAGCTGTCCTCCTTTGACAAGGTTTCCAAGAGGGCTTGTTTCTGAGATCTGCTGGCTACTCCGGTGGGCTCCCATACAGAAATGAAAGCATTCTTGAGCAAGCTGGGCTGCGTGTCTGTCTTCAGTTCCAAAGGAAAGAGATTCCCATGGTACAGGTGGACACTCGCTCTGATGCAGCTTCTCGAGGCCGGAACACCATAACCTAGTGTGAACAGCAGGATGCTGAGATGTCTTGAGTCCAGGTTCCTTGTGGAGGCACTGCTGGTCTGCCACCTCCAATAGATGGAGGAAACACTCGGGAGGCCGTCGTCGAAGATCTCAGCTCAGGACCAGAAGAGGCCAGGAGCTCCACTCACTGGTTCGCACATGAACCTTAGGCTCCATGATGTCAGGCCCACTGAACCAGAACAGCTGGCCCATAGACGAGGGAGTGCCTTTTGTGTTCAGTGGAAAGCTAGCCACTCTGAAACAAACTCCACCAACTTGGAAAAGAAATAGAATGCGATTAACTCAGTACATGAAACTGAAACAAAACTTGCGGCAGGCAAATATGCCGGGAAGAAAACAAGCCCAAGGTGAAACTCACTATACAAAACGAAAACAGAAACAATCTCACAGAAAAGGGGAGTAAAGGTGGTGCAGTGCCCAAGAAACGCTGGGTCTAAGTTTGCTGCCAATAAATAAGGAAGGCTCGACTTCCAGGCACCTAGGAAGGAGAAACCAGATTCCACTGGCGAATGCTTCGAGCGTCGACACCTGGCAAACAGAGGTATTGCCACCTAAGGTAGGTCGCTTTGAGCTGTTTCTACAAGATGACAAACTGCTCGTCTTGACAAAAGCATGGTGTTACCGAGGACAGAGCTTGCAGGAGTGTATTGACCTGGTATGAAATAAAGTCGTGTTGTGTCAGAATGGCTCCTTTTTCTATCTGGATGCCCGCGGTGGTGTTGCATGAGTGCCGCGGGGTTAAACATTTTAATCTGCTTTAATACAAGGGTTAGCTAAGCATTCCAACTTCAACACTAATAAAAAACATTTGAAAGGACCTGCTTAACCCAAGGTCAGCTTTCTCCCAATCCTAGCCCTAGTTTCAATATACTCCCTGAGGTCGCAAAGATTACTTTGCCTTGCAAATGAAGGAGGAAAAAAATTGTTATCTTCCCCCACCAGAGATTCCACAGCCTCTTCCATCTGGAAGGAACGCCCTGAGGGAGCCTATGAAAAGCGACTGATCTATCTCTAATCTCAAACCCAGCCCAGCACAGCAAGTCAGCCAGAAGGCTGGCTTTTATACTGCTGTGAGGCATCTACGTTTGACTCTCTCTTCAATGTCAAAATGCATTGGACAACAAACAGTACATGCCTAACTGAAGTTTTGCTACCTGTGAATCAAAGAATCCTGACCTGGCTTAATGTGCAACAGTTGGCAAACATAGGGTCTTTGGAAAAAATATTGTGTGTGTGTGTGTGTGTGTGTGTGTGTGTGTGTGTGTGTTTGCATGCACACAGGCACACCTGTGGGAGTAAGAGGCCATGGTTCTTTCCTTTTACCCTGGGTGAGGTCATCGGGCTTGTGAGAGAAGCACTTTTATCCATTGAGCCATCTCCTCAGGCCTTCATTTAAAACTTTTAATGGGCCGGGTGGTGATGGCGCACGCCTGTAATCCTAGCACTCTGGGAGGCAGAGGCAGGCGGATTTCTGAGTTCGAGACCAGCTTGGTCTACAGAGTGAGTTCCAGGACAGCCAGGCTACACAGAGAAACCCTGTCTCAGAAAAAAACAAAAAAACAAACAAAAAAATTTATTCAATAAAGAGTTAACAGATTTTAGGATCTGTTAATAAAGAACACGCGCCATGCTCCTCACATAAAAGAAACTGTGTCCTTATGGTCACGTAGGCCTAAAACAGAGTTCTCCATGCTAATGAGGTATTCAATCTCAGGCCCACCCTGAGCAGCTTGTATGGTATGGTATGCATCCATTTTCCACCACGAACAACCAAAACACAGTTTAAAACCCTGGACTGTCTAACTCATCAGGATTCGCCACGGGGAACCATAGAGAAGGCCTTTGACTACAGAGCCGCAGCTTAATTCTCCTGTAGGACTCACTGCCCCCCACAACTGCCACCATGCCTGCCCCCCAGCCACAACTGCCACCATGCCTGCCTCTGCCAAGCTAAGGACAATTCCTCCAGCTAGCAAAAGTCAGAGTCCCCCTTTCCCCTGGCCCCCGGCTAGATGCTGTCCCCAGCCTGGGGCCCTCAACTCCATTCTCTGCTCTTCTGAGACTCTCAGCAACACCTGCATGTCAAAGAGTCTGAGAACCCCACAGCTCGATCTCAGGCCTGGGGACCCCCAACCAGCTCCAGCTTTCTCCCTTCTCAAGACTTCGCTTTCCCACCCTGGAGCGATGCCGACGTCGCTTCCCTTCAGTCCTGGGGCACACAGGGATAAGTGCAGTCAAACGCCCTGCGTTTCTCCTCCTTAAGAGGCCATGTCCTGTGGCCCAGCAGACTTGAACCCACAGATGGATTCTGGGTAGGCTTGGCTGGAGGGGTCCAGGTTTTCTGGGAAGTCGTGTCTCTTTCTACATCGCAGATGTGGGATCCCAGCTAGGCTGTTCTCTTTCCCACTTCAGCAGGCTCTGCTCTCTGGGTTTGTGCTTCGGACAGGCCCAGCTCAGAAGACCACAGACCACAGGGCTCAGCAGGCAGCTGCTTGGTGAAGTCCCAGGGGTCCCCAGAGAGCTGTCCCAGCTTTGGATAGAGAGGGAGGAGCAAAGCACCAGAATGTTCTGGATGCAGGTTTCTCGGGTTTTCCGGCCCTGGTGCCTGATCTACAGAATCCCAGGCCTCTCTCACAGAGATGACTGCAGGTGAGTGGTCGGAAGCCTCCAGCACTGGTGTTCTTACACTCCTCCTGAGTAGGCGGTCCTAAGCCCAAGAGGAGAAAATTACACCAGAGCATCCTACTCTGCTGCGACTTTCAACTTAGGATCATCTCAGGAGGAACTGAAGACAAATTGGATTAGCAGCTGTGTTGGGTATCCAAAGTAGAAGTAAGCAAGCCTGGAAGAGGAGAGTTCGGGAGTCAGGCTAGGGGGTGGGGCTGGGGTGGGGCTCCTCCCAGAAACTGACTATTAGCACAGATACTGAAACCCTAGGCTCCAAGCACAGTGTGTTGAGGCGAGGGCCTGGTGTGAAAGGACCTGGAGCCTGAATAAGGATTTGCGAGTGTTGAAGTCTAATTATCCAAACCCTTGCTCCTTCCCGGGGCTCAGGACTGAACCCGGGGCAGTGTGGTAAGCTTTATCCTAACACACACTTTGTTGGGGGTTGGGGGTGGGTGGGAGGGGTCTCCTTAAGTGGCCCAGGATAATTTTGAAGTGTTTGTACCAGGCAGGCCTTTAACTTGTGACCCTCCCGACATCTCAGTCTCCCAAGTATATGGGATATAAAGGCTTCCACCACCAAGACTGGCGCCCCCTTAGTCGAATCTCACTATCTATATAGTTTGCTTTCAGCTGCTAAGCCTCTCAATTCAAAGAACTCCAGCAAGAAGCCAGCCCTACATTATTCATGGCACATGCCTCTAATCCCAACACTCAGAGTACTTATATAATGATTTTATGTATATATATATATATATATATATATATATATAGAGAGAGAGAGAGAGAGAGAGAGAGGGAGAAAGATTATATAATATAATTCATATAATATATAAATATTATATTATAAATATAATATATAATATTATATAATTAAATAATGTTAATATATTGTATACATAATTATTATATAACATGATTTTATACACACACACACACATATTAGATGATGATAAATCACTTGGGCTGGCAATTCCCCTCAAAACTATAGACCATCTAATAAAACTCCAACACCAGGCATAAGACACCCCTTTTCTAATTGGTCAGGGTTGTCCAAGGGACTCACGAACATAGGCTATTGCCCGTGGCTACCTCCCAGAGACTGAAGGTTAAGTCCTGATTGCTGAAGTTAGCACGCACTGGTTCTGACTGAACCCCCTCTCAGAAGACTGGCTTTCCTAGAACCTGAAAAAAGCAGCCAGTGTAGAGCCGTAGAGCCTGTGAGCCCCAACAGCCAGCACAGCAAGATCTCCCTAAGGTGCCGCAGCAGCACTGATGCCTTGGCAGTGACCAATGGGTGTCTGTGGGCCTAAGGCCTGCCTGGTACTGGGAACCAAGACAGCTACCTGGGATTAGGGGGCTATGGATCCCAGAGGGAAACTTACTGTCTTCACTCTACTAAACCAGCTTGATTCCTTTTGTTTTGTTTTGATTTGGTTATTTTTTTTTTACCCGAGACAGGGTTTCTCTGTGTATCCCTGGCTGTCCTGGAACTCACTCTGTAGACCAGGCTGGCCTCGAACTCAGAAATCTGCCTGCCTCTGCCTCCCAAGTGCTAGGGTTAAAGGCATGTGCCACCACCGCCAGGCTCAGCATGATTCCTAACTGCATTCCAAATACCTATCCTTATACCCACAGGTAAGTGTAGCTCCTAACACTCACCAAAGAATCTTCTCTTTGCAACAAGCAGAGACCCATACAGAAAAACACAACTTGTCAAATGCAAAGAACAAATCGCCTGGAGAGATGGGGTTGGAGGGGTGGCTCAGTGGTTAAGAACACTGCCTGTACTTCAGACACCCCAAGGTCCAGTTCCCTGCACTCACATGGCAGCTCACCACCGTCTGTAACTCCAGGAGTTCTGCACCTTCACATAAGCACACATGCAGGCAAAACACCAATGTACCTAAAATGAAAATAACTATTAAAAATGCAAAGAACAACTGATTGTGGAGAGCCCAGCTTCAACAGATGCATCTACAACACAAAGTCACGTACCCAAGGCTCAGTCATTTTGAGGAAGCAGGGATGGAAAGACTGTAACAGCCAGAGGATCCGAAATTGTGTCTCCTAGACACTACAGGGGTGCTTCATCCACGATACCTCTACAACGCATCTGCCTGGCAAGACCTGATCGAGGACTGTTGTGCCAGGGGAAACCCAAGAGACCACCAAGGAGCCGTTTCCAAAATAATCACAACGGGGTCTCTTTATTACAAACTCAGACTTGAGCTGACCTCCAACCCAACCCTGACACAGCTGGACGGGAAGGGAAGACAGAGCAACCTCCAGCCTCAGCAGGACAAGGTTTTATAGGGAATGGGAGTAAGTGGGGGCAGGGTGGGGGAGTCCAGCCTGGCAAGTATCTAATAAAATGAGTATTGTAAGCCGACCTTTGTAAGTCAACCGATGGGTGTCCTGAAGCAAGACCATGAATAATCGCAAACAGTCTGAAAGTGCGTCTAAAACAATCAGACTAATCTTTGATTGACTGTTGCTAGGAAGTAGCTATGGAGTAACTCTGAGGTCAAGGACAAGCCCACTGGGGTAGGAGCCTCTTTCCTAATTTCAGGTAAGTCTCTCTTCATTTTCTCCAAAAAATCCAGTCATTTATATTCTAGTAAATTCCTTTCTGCTTAAACGGATCAACTGTTCTGTTTTTTTTCTTTTGTAGTTCTTTTGTTTGTTAGTTTGTTTTGAGACAAGGTTTCTCTGTTTAGCCCTGGCTGGCTTGGAACTCTCTCTGTAAACTGTAGGCTGGCCTTGAACTCAGAAATCTGCCTGCCTCTGCCACCCAAGTACTGAGACAAAAGGCCACCACTGCCTAATAGTCAATCCCTATTTTTATTTGTTTAATTTATTCATTTTGGGACCAGATCTCACTCTGTGGCCTTGGCTGGCCTGAAACAAAACTCTCGAACCTCCCTTCTAAATCCTGACATTAAAGGTGTGCCCTATCCACTGCTCTCTTTATTTTTTGAGACAGTGAGCTTAGACTGACCTCAAGCTCACTAAAATTCTCCTGCCTTCCAAGTGTTGGGATTATAGGTGTGAAGTCACCTTCCCCTCCTCCCATGACCGGATTTCTCTGTTTAGCCTTGGCTGTTCTTAAATGACATTAAAAAAAAAAATTACAAGTGATAGCCAGGTGTGACTATGCACACCTTCAAATGCAGTACTAGGGAGGCAGGGGCTGGGGCTGGGGCAGGAGAACTCTGTGATCTCTAGGCCAGCCTGGACTACAAACCAAATTCCAGGACAGCCAGAGCTACATAATAGAGATTCCCATCCCCCCCTCTCCTAGTTGAAACAATAGAGTTTTTTTTATATATATATTTTGCAGAGCAAATTCAAAACAATATGGATTGATTATGGAAAGGTTCCTTGAACAATAGAATGATACCAATATTAAAAACTTTTATTGTTGTTGGTGTGTATGTCTGTGTGTGTGGTATGTGTATTGAAGGCAGGTAGGTACACGCCTACCAGCATATGTGCAGAGATCAGAGGACAACTTTTGATAGTTGGTCCTCTCCCTTTCATTGTGGGTTCTAGGAGCTGAACTGAGGTAGCCATGCTTGCAAGGCCAACAGCTTTACCCTCAGAGCCACTTCTGGGTCCAAGATTTTATCAAGTGCGAATGATCCTAAATGGTACAGCAATACAATTTAAGATACAATTAAATATTCCCTCTCCTCTAAAGTCTTTCCCTCAGAAGCAGGGTCTTCTCATAGAGCTGCTCACACTGGCCTCAAGCTGCAAACTTCCATCCCCCCCACCCCACTCCCCACCTCCACCCCTGGAGTTGGCCTCCTGAATACCTAGGATTACCTTGCAGGCAAAGACCAGGCTGGCCTTGAACTCAGAAACCCACCTGCCTCTGCCTACCAAGTGCTGGGATTAAAGGCGTGGCCACCACCGCCCACCACCGCACCACATTCCTGCTCATCTCCCTGCCCCTCATGGCTGCACTTTGCCCTTCTAGACTCCCGACAAAAAGATCTCATTATGGAAACTGTAGTATGTCACAGCGTGCCCCGCAGTCTATCCCTCTGCCCACACATCTTCGCTTGCACATGTTCATTGCAACCGGTCCATGGTTCGAGGTCTCTGGCTTCTATGAGATCCTCGCTGGGACTCCTCCCACTTATCCGTCGTCGCCCTGTGTTGTGGAGATCCTGACGCTTTGGATCAACAGGACTGGCCCTTTCACTTGTCCCTAACTGTTCACAGATGGTGTAGATTTGGGGGCGGGCCAGCCCAGAGCCCTGGATAGGGCTAGCAGAGCAGGTCAGTGTGTTCTCCCTTGCCCGCTCCACGAGGGGGAGCTCTCCAGCACGGCTTGTGCTAGGCCACCCAATGCCACCATCTGGGGAGGCAGGGTCAGCTCTCCTGCTCTCATGCCCTTAGCGAGGCTCAGCTGCACCCACGCCTCCAGACCGAGCTCCATCTGTGCTGTCCAGCCACGGTGCGAGGGGCCGCTCTCCCACGAGCTGCAGACATAAAGGGGCCGGGCCAGCTCTCTCACACTCTGGGATGGCTTACCAGTGCCTTCACCAGGGCCACCTTCACTAGGTTGCCCAGACCAGGGACATCTCCCAAGTAAAGCCAAAACTAAGTTACTGTCAATATCTTACAGTGCAGACAGAGGGAGGAGAATGCTGGGAAGCACCAGGAATTTACCATGATTACAAAAACAAAAATTGGGAGCCTGGGGGGGTAGGGGTGGCCAAATGCCTCTAATTTCAGCACTTGGGAGGCAGAGGCAGGTGGATCTGAGTTTGAGGGTATAAGACCCCCAAAAACCGAGGGTGCCCCAGCACCCCACACCCCGGAAGGAGACACCCAAATCACTAGAGAGAAACGGTCTCGATGCAATAGCATGAGGATTTCTTTATTCCAGAATTCTGGGTTCCACACCCGTACTCCACGCAGGGGTAGAGGACTGAGGACCACAAGTGCCGAATTGCAACAGCTTTTATAAGTTTATGGCAGAGCCTGTGAATCACAAACCAATCATTTCTTAGCATGGAGAGCCTGCAAAATGCGAGCCAATCACGACAGCTTTTATAAGCTTACGACAAAGCCCGCGAATTACAAACCAATCATTCTTAGCATGGAGAGCCCGCGAAATGCGAGCCAATTGATTTGTACCACTCCTAGTTTTTAGGCCAATCAGTTTAAATTACCAGAGCCCGCACTCAGTGGACCAATTAGTTTCCTATAATGTCTACAGCTGCGTGAACTCCTGCATAGGATAATGGTATAAGTTTACAGAAGCAAGATAAGCTTAGCCCATTTCCAGTTACCTTATGGGGCCTGGATCACCTATTCAAGGCTTGTCTGCTAGGTCTAAACAAAGGGCAGGCTCTGGAATGTGACCTTTTACCTAGTTTCTAACAAAGCGAGATAGCATTTTAAACTTCGGATTTCTTGGGGTGTTTGGAGTTAGGCTGTATTATATTCTAATAGTCTGAGTCTTCTGGAAGAGCAGCCAAAAGACCCAGGTCATGAGCCATCTCTCTGGTTCTGATTTTGTGTGTGTGTGTGTGTGTGTGTGTGTGTGTGTGTGTGTGTGTGAAATTACAAAAAACAAAACTTGTGATATATGAAGACCGATGCCTATAAAAACAGCCCAGTGGGTGGGTCCTGGTAGTACACATCTGCAATCACTCAGGCGGCAGGGGCAGAAAATCAGTAATTAAGATGTTGGCATCCCTTCTGGGCTGGCCAATGGCTCCTGCTGAGTCATGCGGATGACCGGTGTGTGTGGCTCTTTCCTAGAAATACGACACTGCACCATGGGCAAGGCACGGCTTCTTAAGTGGCACCATTGAGAAAGCCTGTACACAGACTCTTGACTGTTTCAGATCTGCAAGGGGTTGGGGTGGGGTTGGGGGATAGGACTGGAGAGTTCAGAGTCTGTGATGGTGAGGTCTGTGCCCTGACACTGACACACAGTCACCAGAATTCCAGGCCCTCAGCACTCAGGGGGAAGGTCTGCTGGATTTCATTGATCTCCCACCAGGTGACACGGATCTATTCAGAAGGTTCCAGGGACCTTTCAGTCCCTTCGTAGCTGACTAATAGTCAAGGGCAGACAAGGATAATCTGTGTACTGACCGGAAGCCTAGGAACTAAGCTCATCAGAAGAGGCACTTACGTTATCAGGGCCCCCAAATCTGACCTCTGCAGGTGAAATTATTCTGCGTGAATCTGTATTAACCTAATGTGATTGGATTAGAAGTGGGAACCAACTACAGAGTGAGTTCCAGGACAGCCAGAACTACACAGAGAAACCCTGTCTTGAAAAAACAAAAACAAAAACAAAACAAAACAAAAAAGGGGGAACCAAAATATCATCCTTTCTAAAGATGCCTCTTTGGGTTTTTTTGTTTTTATTATTATTATTACTATTACTATTACTATTGTTTTGTTTTTCAAGACAAGGTTTCCTCTGTGTAGCCCCAGCTGTCCTGGCACTCACTCTGTAGACCAGGCTGGCCTCGAACTCAGAAATCCACCTGCCTCTGCCTCCAAAGCTGGGATTAAAGGCATGTGCCACCACTAAGATCGCTCTTTGTAAAAAGTTGACTATTGTCCTCAGCCACTATGTAGTATTGTTGCAGTGGGGACTGATTCCCAGGTCACTGGAAGGGAAGGGTCCCCTTGAGAGACTGCAAAGTGGGAACTGCAGAGATACAGATAGGCTTATTGGAACTGGACCACCATTGTCAAATGTTTGTCTTGTGCTGGTGAACTGCTTGTTTCTGAAGGCTCAGGGTTCCTTGGGGAGCCAGGCTATGGCAAGAAGCCCCAGTAGCTGTGGGAAGTCCTGCCCTTTTCTAGCCCGGGGACTCAGCAAGTTTCATTGCCTCTCAAGTCTCCTTTTCTTATCTCCAAAATGGAAATTAAATAAAACGTCACAGTACCAGGTAGCTTTCATGAATCATTCAAGCTAGCACACTTTACTATTCACACTTCAAAAAGGGAGTTCTGCCATTTTGACTACATGAGTACATTTGGGAAGCATCATATGTGGTGGTTTAGATGAGAATGGCTCCTGTGCCTTATATAGTTGAATGTTTAACTCCCAGTGGGTGGAACTGTTTAGGAAGGATTAGGAGGTGTGGCCTTGTTGGAGATGGGCAGTGGATCTCAATTATAGATGGAATGTAATGAAGTTGAACTCACCAAAGTAAGAGAAAAATAGTAGTTCCCAGAATTCTGGGTAGAATAGGAATGCATAATTTTTGCTCAAACGATTCTAACCATCATATACATAACTTTTGAGGTATAATGCACAGCAGGATAATGGTAATAAAAATACATTAAGCAAGGTATAGTGGCTTAATCCTAGTTCCTGGAGATAAAGTCAGGAAAGTTTGTGGCCAGCTTGAGCTACAAAAAGCATGTATCAAACAATGTCTCAAGGTATTTTTTCTGTCTTAGTTAGGGTTTTATTACTGTGAACAGACACCATGATCAAGGCAACTCTTATAAAGGAAAACATGTAATTCGGGCTGGCTTACAGGTTCAGAGGTTCGGTCCATTATCATGATGGAAAGCATGGAAGCGTCCAGGCAGGTGTGGTGCTGGAGGAGCTGAGAGTTCTACACCTTGATCCACAGGCAGCAGGAGACTGTGTAACATCCTAGACATAACTCAGGCATAGAAGACCTCAAAGCCTGCTGCCACAGCGATACGCTTCCTCCAACAAGGCCACACCTACTCCAATAAGGCCACACCTCCTAATAGTGCCACTTCCTATGGGCCAAGCTTTCTGGCACATACGTCTACAGGGTCCATTCCTATTCAGAGCACCACAATGTCCTTTTTTATTTCTTCTGTGATTTATTGGTTGTTTAGACTCATTGATTTCCACTAATTCATGTATTTCTCCAAAATTCCTAATGTAATTGATCTGTTTTATAATACTATGACTGAAAAAGTACTTGATATGGTTTCAATCCTCTTAAATTTGTTAAGATTTGTATCCTGTGATATAATCTACTCAGAGAGTTCCATGTACATCTGAGAACATGTATACTGCAGCTGTGAGATGGAATGTGTGGTGATGTCTGTTGGGGTTTTCAGTCTAACATGTAAAACAAGACACTGTTTCCTTTTTTCTTTTTAAAGATTTATTTATTTTATGTATATGAGTACACTATAGCTGTCTTCAGACACACCAGAAGAGGGTATCAGATCCTATTACAGATGGTTGTGAGCCACCATGTTGTTGCTGGGAATTGAACTCAGGACCTTCGGAAGAGCAATCAGTGAGTGCTCTTAACTGTTAGGCAATCTCTCCAGCCCAAGACAGTGGGTTTTTTGTTTTTGTTTTTGTTTGTTTGTTTTATTGACTTCTCTCTAGATGATCTGGTCATTGTTCTTAGTGAGGTACTGAGGTCCCTACTGGATACTCCATCTCTTTCTCTAAATCAGTGGTTCTCAACCTTCCTAATGCTGCGGCCCTTTAATACAGTTCCTCATGTTCTGGTGACTCCAGCCATAAACTATTTTTGTTGCTACTTTATAACTCTAATTTAGCTACTCTTATAAATCATAATGAAAATATCTGTGTTTTCCAATGGTCTTCGGCAACCCCTGTGAGTCATTTGATGCTCAAAGGGGTTGAGACCTACAAGTTGCGAGCCAGTGCTCTAGATAGTCTAGTAATTGTTTTATGTGTACACATAGGTACTCTTGTGTCGAATACATGTATATTTACATTTTCTTCCTCTCGTCACCTGTTAAGCACTTAACACTAATAATGAGTTTTTTCTCCATTTACTGATAGTCTATTCTTTTCTAATACAAACATAGCTACTCCCAATCTCTGCTTCAGCCAGCACAGAATATCATTTTACATCTGTTCACTTTTCTTATTAGCAAAGTTAATCTCTCAGAGATAGAAGATAGCAGCTTCAGCGAGTAACTGGTCAAACACACCAGAGACCAGACTTATTAATTGAGTACTTAAAGGCGTTTAGCTGATTTAGACTAGGGAAGTGAGACGGAATTGGGTTGACATTCACCAATATCTTGGAGGAGATGACACTCCCTGACTGGTGGGAATATTTCTAGGGAGAGGACAGTAACCTATTTCTACACTTTAGGAAAAGAAACCTGCTACGCAGACGAAAGCCAGCCTTCTGCTATGCTCCATAGAGACCAATCTTCTATGACATGTATGGCGGTTAATCTTCATATTGTCAACTTAGCTTAGAATCATCTAGGGGACACATGCTATGCTCTGAATATGGTGATCTCTCTCCCACCCTTGGATGCATTTAAATTTTTTTATGTTAGTGGTATTAAGTAAGTGGAAACTTAATCCCATTGTAGTGCTCAGAGGTGGGGCCTTGGGAAGGTGATTAGGTCAGACATGGTCACAGGAGTGGATACTCCATGAGTGAATCCTGGTGGCTTTTAAAATCATAGTGAAAGATGCCATACAGGCAGACATGCGCACAGGAACTCTAGCCAAGATGTAATGCAATAAAGTGGGGGGCTGGGGAGGCTGTTCCTTGTCAGATCCTGCGACATGCTGCAAGGCCTTCTGGCTTCCAAAAACTGTGAACTAGATGCTTGTGGCATCTCATAATGAAGAATAACTAGCTGACTGCTATGCCTTCCCAAGGCAAAAAATGTTCCTTCAGGATGCACCAACAGGAAGCAGGAAGGAAAAACTCTGTGTGTTTTATTGCAGCTTGGAAAGTTTCCTCTAATGTCTGCCAAGAGGAAGGACAATATAAAATCAGTTGGTAAAAATAAGAATGGGGTCTGGAAAGCTCTTGGCTCCAATAGACCAAGCAGGATATAGAAGATTGAGTTTGTAATAAAGACAAAGATAACGTTCACCAACATATACCACATCAGTTTCACCAATCCCTAGAAAATGGTCCTGCAGGGGAAGGGAGAAGATGAAGATTCTTGTGAAAGTAACAAGACTACAGCACCTCCCAACTTACAAGCTCTTTCTAAAATACCATTTTAATAAAAATCATGCTGTTGGGCAAACAAGGAAAGGAAATACAAAATGGAGTAGGGGTTAGGCATGTCCCCCAGTGACATACTTGGCAATGTCACCCGAAACCTTTCAGTTTCTCTCTATGGTACTGTCGTACTATGCATCTTTAGCCCAGAGTCCTTGTGGCCTAATTGTCTCTGGAAATACTATTGTTGACATTAGCTTCACTAACCTCCAGGTATTTCTTTATTTTCTTTTTTAAGATTTATTTATTTATAAGTACACTGTAGCTGTCTTCAGCTATTCCAGAAGAGGGCGTCAGATCTCTTTACGGATGGTTGTGAGCCACCATGTTGTTGCTGGGATTTGAACTCAGGACCTTTGGAAAAGCAGTTAGTGCTCTTAACCGCTGAGCCATCTCTCCAGCCCATCTCTCTTTTTCTTTCCTCTTCTCTTTTCTTCTCTTCTCTTTACTTCTTGGTTGAGTTTCCATACAAGGTTTCCTTCTGAAACCCTGGCTGTCTTAGAACTAACTCGGTATACCTAGGCTGGCCTTGAACTCACAGAGATCCACCTGCCTCTGCCCCTGGGAATACATGTTTCCCCTACACCCTTCTGACTTTACTTAATCCAGCTAAGTTGATTAAAATTAACAATCAAACTCTCAGGAAACAAACACCTCAGGGTACGGAAGATTTTCCAAAGTCCAAATTAATTTTCTTTTCCAACCTCCATATTTCCTCCAAATATAACAAATACATATTCAAACCTGGCTCCCACCCACGGGGTTGTCAGGCAATGGACACAAAACAACTATCCAGGGCATTAAACTCCTCCGCCTCAGTCTGTGGACACAGGAACCCCATGCTATGCAGAGCTGGAGGGCTGAGAATGAAAACTGTTATTTTTTTTTTCTGTATTTGAAAGCAAAGCACCAGAGCTAGCCCAAAATCAGGGAGGTTATAAGATATCACCAAATCCCAGAAGGTAAGAGAACTTAGAGATCATGGTATCATTTTGTGTGTGTGTGTGTGTGTGTGTGTGTGTGTGTGTGTATGTGTGTGTGTGTGTGTGTGTGTGTGTGCATATTTGGGTTTTTGTTTGTTTGTTTGTTTGGCTTTTGGAGACCGGGTTTCTCTGTGTAGCCCTGGCTGTCCTGGAACTCACGCTATAGACCTAGCTGGTCTCGAACTCACAGAGATCTGCCTGCCTCTGCCTCCCAAGTGCTAGGATTAAAGGCGTTTGTCATTACCTGCCAGCTCTTAAGGCACCTTAAGGCAAGAAAAGTCTTATTTTTCCTCATTCATTGACTGGTTCATGGCTGGGACTACTAACTAAGATATTAATGAGAAAAACACACAACTATATTTGCTCCAAGTTCATGTGGCACAAGGTGTCTTCTAAGATGAAGACCCATAGGAAAAGGGAAAGTGTGGGACACATGCACAGCTGTACAGAACAGGAGATGAACTAATGGTAACAATGAAACGGAATGTAACAAGAGCCAAAGGCTCTCACTCTTCTTGGTATTTGTTTCCACTCTTCCCTTCCAGGTAAAGCAGGGTACTCGCCTCAGGAAGCACAATTCCATTCTGCCTGTCTCTGGTAGAGAGGCAGCAAAGACGCCGAGGAGAACCTTCTGGTTTCTACCATCTTCTCAAATACCAAGGTGCTGTATTTTGGGACAGTGTCCTAAGCCCCAGCATTAACACCCTAATAGGCTAGGTCCTAAAGCCAGCATGTGAGAGAACACACAGAGAGGAGCCCTGGCACATCCACCCAGGGCCAAGTGTACCCACATTCAGGGTAGTCTTCAGTCTTCATTGAAAACAGCCCCCGGCATGCCAAGAGGCGTGTTTCCAAATGACTCTAAACCAAGTTGAAAATGAAGAGCATAGAATGCATAGCATAGCATAGCATAGCATAGCATAGCATAGCATAGTGTAGCATAGAGTAGCATAGCATAGCATAGGATAGCATAGCATAGGATAGCATAGGATAGAATAGCATAACATAGCATAGCACAGCATAGGATAGCATAGCATAGGATAGCATAGCATAGGATAGCATAGCATAGGATAGCATAGCATAGGATAGCATAGGATAGCATAGCATAGCATAGCATAGCATAGGATAACATATCATAGCATAGCATAGGATAGCATAGTATAGCATAGGATAGCATAGTATAGCATAGCATAGGATAGCATAGCATAGGATAGGATAGCATAGTATAGCATAGGATAGCATAGCATAGGATAGCATAGCATAGGATAGCATAGTATAGCATAGGATAACATAGTATAGCATAGCATAGGATAGCATAGCATAGGATAGCATAGCATAGGATAGCATAGTATAGCATAACATAGGACAGCATAGAGTAAAATAGAATGGAATAAAATAGAATAGAATAGAAGAATAGCATATATGGTAGGATTTGAAAACTTTCATTAAGAACCAGGGTATCTGGGGCTGGAGAGATGGCTCAGTGAGCCACCCTCATCAAAAGTGACCTTCATTTGTATAAACACACACGTGTACACACACACATACAACTGTGGCTCTGGGTCCCTTAAGTGAAACCTAGCCTGTCCACATTGCGTTCTCTCTTCTTTTTGCATACCTTAGAGAAGTTTAGTTTTGCATACCGTACACAAGTTTAGCACTGACTGCTCTTCTGAAGGTCCTGGGTTCAAATCCCAGCAACCACGTGGTTGCTTACAACTATCTGTAAGGAGATCTGACGCCCTTTTCTGGAGTGTCTGAAGACAGCTACAGTGTACTTACATATAGTAAATAAATAAATCTTTAAAAAAAAAAAGAACCAGGGTATCTCTTGGTGTTTAATAACCTAAGATACTGTCTATTCCATGTTGTGCAGATTGTTTTTAGCCAGCATGTATATTCAGTTGGTTTGATGGTTCATCTTTGCAGACACATTTGTATCAGAGACTCAAGGGGGGAAAGAAGCCATGCTATATATAAAAACAGAACCTCCTCGTAAACACTACTCGACACATCTTCTGATCACTGTTTTAGGCTAAGTCATAGAGCCAGTACCGTGCAGGAGGCCCTAGGGTTGAATACCCAGCATCAAAAACAAACTACAAAACCCTGAACCTTTGAAGGGCAAGCCCAGAGTGGCGGCACATTCCTCCACCTGGGTGTGTGTGTATGGGGGGCTGAGGGTAGGTGGGTGGAGGCGGGCAGATATCTGAGTTCAAGGCCAGGCTGGACTACACACATAACTCCACACCACCAAGGCTACACAGTGAGACCCTGTCTAACCTGCAGTTTTTGGTCATTGAAGACATTACCACCCTCATCAAAAGTGACCTTCATTTGTATAAACACACACACACACAAAAAAAATCAACTGTGGCTTTGGGTCCCTTAAGGGAAACTTAGTCTGTCCACATTCCTTTCTCTCTTCTTTTTGCATACCTTAGAGAACCCGTACACAAGTTTAGCATTTCAATTTTGCACTTCTGGTGAGAAACCACGTTCTTACCCTATCCTCCTGATAAGGGCCTAACCATACTCCCTCACATTCCTTTATCTTGGAGCCTTTAGGACAGGGGTTTGGGTGGCTTCAGCAGTCCTGACTATTTCAACGTGAGAGTCTCTCGGTTTGCTGACACCTGCTGGTGGGAGAAAAACGGCGATTCGCTGCAGTGGTCAATAGACCACGAGGGGGCAGCAGTGAGCCAGGCGCCAGGGTCCTGAAGGTCCTGAGAAGATGGATCACCGCGTGGTTTTAAAATCAGCAGATGAAGCAGTGCAGCTTTCCCCAACAGAAATCGAAAAGAGAAAATTCATTTAGTATAGACAGACCCAGGAACTTCCCTTTGGGCAAAGTGAAAGGAATGGCCAGAGCACAGAGTTTTTTAAGGTCCGGTAGGAAAATACCTTCAGTAGTGTGTCTACAATGATTGTTGTAACTCATCGGCAGGCCAGAGAGAAGAATAAAGAGTATGAGGACGCAGAAGTTAGGTGCCCTGGCTCTTCCAGAGTACTGGGATCCTATTCCCAGCACTCGCAATAGCAACTCAGACGTGTAACTCCAGTTCTAGGGCGTCTGACACTTGCCCAAACATACAATACAGGCAAAACACCAGTGAACATAAAATGAAAATAAATGGATCATTAAAAACCTAAAAAGACATTTAAACAATTTAATAATAAAAGTGTATGTTAAAAGAAAATATCCAGAAAGAGGAAGAAATGTAATTTTAATACACATTTTTACCCCCATTTCATTTTGCTGTTCTGTAGATTTCATTCCATCAGTAAGTGTTTCCTGAGCACGATGATGTTCTGGACACTCGTGATCCCTTTATGCAGCTGGCATTTAGTGGCAGCGTGTGTGTCAGGTACAACAGCTGGGAACCACACAAGCTCTTAATGAAGGCAAACGGAACACTATCATCTAACCACCCTATGACGGCTGGTGTTAGCCAGGCATGGTAATCCCAACCCTGGGGAGCTGAAGGCACAAGGACTGTCGGGAGTTCAAGGCCAGCCTGACTCCACAGCAGGACTCCAGTTTCAGAAGAAGGGCAGAGAGATGTAAGACGACTTTGATAGTTTGTTGTTTGCTTAGTTTCTCCTTGCAGTATTGAGGGTCGAACCCAAGGCCTTCTGCACTCCAGGCAAACACTCTCCCGGCACTAAGCTATAACTAAACTTCAACTCTTTATGCTGAGGCAGGCATGCGATAGGTTGCTCAGTTTGGGCTTTGAAGTTTGGATCCTCCAACATCTGCCTCTCTTGTCGTTGGGATTACAGAACCCCACCGCCGCCAGGACTTCCTATATTGTTTTCATTACTGTCCATCTTTGCTATGCCTGTACTCAGAGATCTATACAGCATACGAGTCTGAGGTTTTATAGCATCCTGTCTCATACAGGTTTACATAGTTTGTTTCGGGTAATTGTTGGAACTGTCAAATGGACTTACAGAAAGACTATTAGTCGATCATTTTGAGGTTATTAAAAATTCCAAAGCTGGGCAGTAGTGGCTCACGCCTGTAATCCCAGCATTCTGGGAGGCGGAGGCAGGCAGATTTCTGAGTTCGAAGCCAGCCTGGTCTACAGAGTGAGTTCCAGGACAGTCAGGGCTATACAGAGAAACCCTGTCTCAAACAAACAAACAAACAAACAAACAACCCACAAGACCCAGCAATACAGGCATGCATTGCCTAACAATTGGCCAAAGGTGATTCTGCAATTATATAAACACCATGGAATATACTTACACAAATCTAGGTGATATTCCACTCACATACAAAGTTATATGGTATGTTTGTGTGTATGTGTCACACATCTATGACATAAAATCCATTTTTCTTAGGGGCCCAACAAGAAACAAGTTCGGTTTAAGCAGTAGAGAAAATTGTGTAATCAGTGAACAAGATAGCTAATAAGATACATGAGCCTATCACATACTGTTGTTTTGTTTTTGGGTTGGCTTGTTTGTTTGTTTTTCAAGACAGGGTTTCTCTGTGTAGCCTTGGCTGTCCTGGAACTCACTCTATAGACCAAGCTGGCCTCGAACTCAGAAATTCACCTGCCTCTGCCTCCCAAGTACTGGAATTAAAGGCGTGTGCCACCACCACCGGGCTGGGGGACATTTAAAATCAAAACTATATCAAGCACTCTCACTCCATTAAGATATTGATGTCCTGACCTGTCTTGATATATCTTGTGAATATATCAAGTTCACTTCTGTTACCCAAGTCATACATTTGGCTGTTGATATTCACGCTTTCCCCTTTGTAGAAGTCTTTCCCTTCTCACACACACATCCAGCCAGCGTCTACTCTCTCCCGCATGCTGACACCAGCCAGGTTAGCCGCATTCACAAGCAGTGGTCCGGTGATGCAGCTGAAAAGTCCCCATGGCTGAGACCTGCCGTAGCTCTCTGAACATTTGTAGAGCACTAAATAACTCGTGTTTGTGATGATGCTGGTGTGAACAAATCTGCAATTCTAGTCCTATCAATTTGAGGTTATTAAAAATTCCAAAACAAGCTGGGCAGTGGTGGCGCACACCTGTAATCCCAGCACTTGGGAGGCAGAGGCAGGTGGATTTCTGAGTTTGAGGTCAGCCTGAACTACAGAGTGAGTTCCAGGACAGCCATGAAGCCTGTTGGTGGAGTCAATCTTTAAGAGATTGTCCAGTAAAAGGCTCTAGGTCTTTGGGGATGAACCTTTAAAGGAGACTGTGAGTCTTCTTCCTCTTCCTGTCCACAAAGACGAAGATTTGTTCTGGCCTGTCTGTCCTAATATATTGCTTCATCATATACCACACCCCAAAGCAATGGAGTCCATCAATTGTGTGCTGGGACTGAAGGCATGGCTACAACCCCACCGTGGGAATTACATTTGAATCTTTTCTTTACAAAGCTGTCTATTTTCTTTTTAAACTTCACATGTGTTCATGGTTGCTTCTTGAAGCCTTTTTTACTGTGCTGACAGGTGGATTTTTGTTTGGAACCTATAAAGCTGTGAACCAAAACAATCCCTTTCACATATGTTAGTTATCATAGGTATTTATTTTAATGGAAAGCTGAACAAAAAGTGTCCCGAAGAGATGGCTCAGCAGTTAAGAGCACCAACTGCTCTTCCAGAGGTCCTGAGTTCAATTCTCAGCAACCACATGGTGTTATGAAGAACACAAGGTCTACAAGAACAAGGAGAGATTAGTGTCGCAGTAAAAAGAAGTTCCAGTTCCAAAGAAAATTTTTCCATCCTCAAAACCTGGCCTTTCACATTCTGGTCTGGGGAAGCTTGGGATGGCTAAAACGTTTCTAGATCTTTCTAGAGCTTTCACTTGATTTAGCATATGTCCACCGCGACTGAAGAATTCTTGGAAGAGTAAGCGCCTTGTTTTACCCTCTGTACAATAGCTCATGGCATCAGATGAGGTAGAGACTTCCTGTGTTTACTTGCTCCAGTGCCCCACCATGTACACAGTCCTTGTATTTAGTTTAGAATTGTTTCCATATAAGAAGTTTGAATCATCTTACATAATTGTGAAAGAAAAACATGTACTAGAAACATGTACTGGGTGTTTAATAACAGAACTATAAAGTCTCAAAATCCTGTGCAGAATATTCTGAGCTCCAGGAGTCCTAGCAACTGAACAGCAAACTAACTTTGGGGGGTATTTTTGACTCTCAGAAGTCAAATGAATCATTCCAAAAAGAGTTTAGTAAAAACAAATGTGAACAAACATTTGCTGAATGTCTGGTATGACCCAGTCACCATTTAGGGGCCATAAGACAAAGATGAATGAGATCAAACCAAGAATCAGGAGACAACAGGAGATACATTTGACACAAGGCACCATACCCAGCAGATGGCTTCAACCACAGTGCTACACTGGCAACAGTGGGAGGTGACAACTCTGCCCCTTCAAAACCTGCTCTTCATAGGGTAGGTACTATTACCTAATACATGTTTTAGAAATGTTGAAGTTTAACTATGAAAACTGCATTCTGACTCGTGGGAAAGCAGATATTAAATGTAAATATTTCTTTTTTTAAAAGATTTATTTTATGTATATGATTGCACCATTGCTCTCTTCAGACACACACCAGAAGAGAGCGTCAGATCCCATTACAGATGGTTGTGAGCCACCAGGCGGTTGCTGGAAATTGAACTCAGGACCTCTGGAAGAGCAGTCAAGGCTTTCTTTCTGGGGTGCTCTTAACAGCTGAGCCATCTCTCCAGTCCCTGTAAATATTTCTTAACTGCTGAATCAATTCACTATTAATTTTTAAAGTGTTTTATTTATGTAAATATATGGATTTCTGGGAATCAGATGCAGTTTGTGAACCTCCTGTAGTGAGTACAGGGCTCTCTTGCTGCTTCTATTTTTAAAATTTCTGTCACTCAAATTCTAAATGTCTAAAATCCAAAGTTGGGAATTATATCTTTTTTTTTCTCATTCCCCCCTACCCCCCCACACACACACCAAAACAAGTTTCTCTGTGTAGCCCTGCCAGTATTGAAATTCCCTCTGTAGACCAGGCTGGCTTCAAGCTCAAGAGATCTGCATGCCTCTGCCCCCAAAGTGCTGGGATCAAAGGTGTGCACTACAACTCCAGCAAGGGAATTACATTTTAATCCTTTACCAAAGCTTTCTATTTTATTTTTAAATTTCTCACGTGTTCATAGTTGCTTTTTTTTTTTTTTTTAAAGATTTTACATGTGAATACAGTCACTGTCTTCAGACACACCAGACGAAGATCCAATTACAGGTGGTTGTGAGCCACCATGTGATTGCTGGGAATTGAACTCAGGACCTCTGCTCTTAACTGAGCCATCTCTCCAGTTCTACTGTTTGCTTCTTAGAGTCATTTTTACCGCGTCTGATAGGTTTTTTTGTTTTGTTTTGAGCTAATTCTACCATCTTTTCACTTGGTATTTTTTTTTGTTTTGTTTTGAGCTAATTCTACCATCTTTTCACTTTGTTGTGGACGGATGTTTATTTTCTTTCACAGTTTGAGAACTTCTTTTCTTTTTTTTTTTTTTTTTTTTTAATATTTATTTATTATATGTAAGTACACTGTAGCTGTCTTCAGACATCCCAGAAGGAGTCAGATCTTGTTACGGATGGTTGTGAGCCACCATGTAGTTGCTGGGATTTGAACTCAGGACCTTCGGAAGAGCAGACAGTGCTCTTAACCGCTGAGCCATCTCTCCAGCCCCTGAGAACTTCTTTTCTAAAACTTTGTGTGTGTGTGGAGGGGGTGTTTTGAGACAGGGTTTCTCTGTGTAGCCCTGGAACTCACTTGGTAGACCAGGCTGGCCTTGAACTCAGAAATCCACCTGCCTCTGCCTCTCAAGTGCTGGGATTAAAGGCGTGTGCCACCACCGCCCTGCAAACGTTTTTTTTTTTTTTTTTCAAGTATTTAATGTATTCATGAGTATTTAACCTGCTCGTATGTGTGTGCATCAGGTGCACGTCTGGTGCCTTGAGAAGTCACGAGATGGCACTGGGTTTCTTACAAGTAGAGTCAGAGATGGTGTGAGCTGCCATGTAGAGGCTAGGACTCGAACCCCGGTCTTCTGTAAGAATATGTGCTCTTAATTGTCGAGCCATTTTTTCTATCCCTGTAACTTCTGTTTCTTGTTATAAAACTCAAGTTTATTTAGACCCCACATTTAACAGGCTTTTAGGACATGGTTTTGGCAAAGGAGGCAGTCCTTGCTACTGTGAAATGGATGCAGAGGCCAGGCTCCCCGAGGTGTCCATGGACACTGGTGAGAGGCTTTAATGAACACGGGACAATAGTGGGTGCTCCGGCTACTCGGTGTCTGCCCTGAACCCACAGGGAAGGTGTTCTCGTTCTCGGGTAAAGAATGTCCCAACTGTCCACTGGGCTACTGCGGTGTAACTCCAGAGGACAGCGGGAGTCCTGGGTCTGCCTCACACCAGAGACGGCAGCAGCTTCGGTTTGCATGAAGGGGAGTCCTGGGTCTGCCTCACAGCAGAGCCGGCAGCAGCTTCGGTTTGCATGAAGGCGCAGACAGAGCCGAGGCTTTGTTTCTGGGATGCTTGGCCTGAGCAGGAATTCTTTTGTCTAAAAGCTTTCAATCCTCCTTTCCTGTTCTTTTGGACAGATAGGGCAGATTTTTATTAGTTTTCTTTGTTTTGCTTTTCTTGGCTCTGCTCACTGGTTCATTCTGAGCTTCAGCCGTCGAAAGTCTGCCAGCATCGGCTCCCCTTCGCCGTTTCTGCTGGACTCTCTTCATGTTTGCTCTTTGATATGACAGCGAGGGTTTTCATTTGTTTCACACGAGGTGGGGCATCATTACAACTTTCTAGATGTGGGAGTTTTAATATTCATCTTGCTTTTTAAAAACAATTCAATAGGGACTGGAGAGATGGCTCAGTGGTTAAGAGTGCTTGCTGCTCTTCCAGAGAATCCAAGTTCAGCGCCCGCACCGACATTAGGTGGCTTATAACTACTTATAACTCCAGCTGCCCGCTTCTGGCTTTTGTGGACACACACACACACACACACACACACACACACAGAGAGAGAGAGAGAGAGAGAGAGAGAGAGAGAGAGAGCGAGCATACACAGATACATGCACATAAAAGAGCAATACATTTTTTAAAAGAAAAAGCACTGCACAATATCTTGTTTTCTTGATTTTTAGCAAACCAGGTGAAGGCCTCATCTAAAGGCACTGTTTAGAAGATGTGTTTGAAGTTACTATCATAGATATCTTTAATAAAAAGTGCCCAGCAAAAAGAAGTAAAACTTTGTCATTGTTAAATCTTTTCTTTCTTCCTTCCTTTTCTTTCTTCCTTTTTTCTTTTCCTTTTTTTTTTTTTTTTTTTTTATAAGACAGGATTTTTCAGTGTAGCCCTGGCTGTCCTGGAACTCACTCTGTAGACCAGGCTGGCCTTGAACTCAGAAATCTGCCTGCCTCTGCCTCGCAGTTGCTGTGATTAAAGGCATGCACCACCACTGCCCAGCCTTTTTTTTTTTTTTTTTTTTTTTTGGTCAGTATCTCCTTGTGAATCTACGCTAGCCTGGAACCCACTATATAGACCAGGCTAGCCCTGAACTCACAGAAATCTGTTTGTATCTGCCTCCCAAGTGTTGAAATTAAAGACCTGTGCCACCATCTTAAACCTATCTTAAAGGAAGTGCTAAAAAGAATTTGCAGATAAAAGGAGAGCAATACAAATTTTAAATACAGATTGAGGCTGAATGAATAACAAAAAAGGCAAATTATGAGCCAACTTTAGATCTGAAATCTGAAAGGATACACCTGAAACAATAAAATAATATTTACAATATTGAGATTCAAAAGCGATAAACACCGAGGGGAGCGGAGTGCGGGAATTAGAATGTCCCAGGACTTCCTGTTGTATGGAAGACAACAAAAGTGCCAAGTCATTTAGATGTTTTAAGTCCTGGACTAATGCAGCTCAGTTGGCAGCACATGTGCTTACAGTGCAGGAGGCCCGGAGTTCAAGGGTCAGTGCCTCTTAAAACTGGAAAGCCATTTGGGAGGGGAGGCAAGAGCATCAGTTCAATTCCTCCCTGGGGCCACGAGGGAATGGACAGAGAACAGACACTCGTCCAAACTGAAAAGCTGGGGTCAGGTGGGCTCCCACTGAGTGGCACCAACTACCACGCACTCCAGACCCGCGCCTGTGTAATACGCACATGGGAGAGATTAGCTAGTCTTCTAGTGGCAGGCTGTTGTAAAGTGTTTCATAACAGAGTCCTCCGATGTAGAGAAATTTTAACCCAGCAACATGGCCGCTGGGTCATTCCAGCCAGACCACACAAACCTGGGTCTTCGGATGAGAGCTCCGGCCAGAGCATTGCTGGGTTAAAATTCCTCTGCACGGCCAGGCAGTGGTGGCGCACACCTTTAATCCCAGTACTCAGGAGGCAGAGGCAGGCAGATTTCTGAGTTCAAGGCCAGCCTGGTCTACAGAGTAAGTTACCAGACAGCCAGGGCTATACAGAGAAACCCTGTCTCGAAAAAGCAAAAACAAACAAAAAATTCCTCTGCACTCCAAGATTGTAACATCTCATCTGGCAGGGAAGCTCCTTGATCTAGAAGGTAAACTGCTCAAGATAGCATCTCCGAAAGACCACACTCTTCTTCACTAGGCCCCTCCCTGCCAGAGTAAATAAAAAAGCTGAGAGTCCCCCTCAGATGAGACACGCCAAGCTGCAGCCAAGAGACGTCAAAGCACCTGACCAGATGCCCGGAAGAAGCGGAAACTAGCTGAGGGGCCAGAGAAGGGCGATCAACTGAAGACTCCTGGACAGGGCGGTGTTGAGAGGCCCGCAGGCTGTGCAGTAGGCTCCAGGTTTCCCAGCGTTTGTGAGCTGTCACCCATGATGGAGTGGGCCTTGGTGATGCAGGAAGTCATTTTGTCTCTGTCCCTGTAACCCCCTCTCAATAAGACTCACTGATTCACCCAGTTGGACTTTGCTGGTATCCGTACTTCCGGTCTGTGGTGGGATCCCTACCTGGGGCAAGTGGATATGCAGTGTTCTGTCTTTCCCTCCAAAAAGTTTCATCACACGGCGGCAGGCGGCAGTCTCAGGCTGTAAACATCAGGCAGGAGACTGCAGCTGCTGGTTTGTTCACACCCGCCAATCATTCAGAAACACTCAGGAGGGCACATACTGTCAGCATTCACACTCGGACCACAGGAAAGACTTGCCAGTCCCAAGCCCTGACCCACACCGGAGAAGGCTTTGCCAATTTCCCACGAGCCTGAGGCCCTGGCCCTTGACAAGGCAGTTCGTGTCAAACAACACATTCACTCTGGACTTCGAGTCCCTTACAGCCTGTCCTGTCGTCTTCCCTACCTCTCGAGAAACGATCAGATATCCCACTAACTCAAAGTTTCCAGTAGTAAAGATGGACACCCACAAGCTGAGAAGCAAGCAGTCCACCGTGAAGCATTACCTCACTTCAGGACCCAAAGCAACGATGCGGCTAAACGGACAGCTTAGGTCTCTGCAGGAATGAACAGTCACAAGCATTTCCTCAGAGTCCATTCTCTTGGGTATTTCTTTACAGTGACAGTTCGCTAAAGCAGCCTTTAAGAAAAGATTTTGACATCTGTCTTGTTCCTTCTTCCTTTCTCATTTCCTTTCTGGGCTGGGATCTAGTTGTCATGTCTCAAAGAGAGCATGGGCTGAAGGGAAGCTGTGTAAAGAAAAAAAAACTGAAATACTTAGTTTAACGATGAGGGAAACTGAATTCTATAAAGAATATCTTGTGTGACCTTGGGGCTGTCCCCGCTGAACCCTGAGACACTGGTATGGTTTGGATGTCAACAGCCCTCCAAGGCTTGTATGTCTGAACACTCCGTCCTTGAGTAGTCCTGTCTGGGGAAACTGGAAACTTGGGGGTTGAGAGGCATCTTTTTGTAGGTGGGTCACAGGATTACAGCCACACCAGCCTCAGGCATAAGCACTCTGCAGCCTCTCAGCTGCGATGACTTGACCAGAAGCCTCATGCTCCTGCTGCTTTGGAAAGGATCCAGTCCTAGCTGCCCCACCCCTGAAACCAATAGGCGAAAATAAATCCAGTCTGTTCCTTACCAGTTCTGTTGTTCCTATAGGAAAGAAACAGTGATCAAGAGCGTTAACAGGTAACAGCAGCTCTAGCTGATACTAAAGCCAGTGAGAGAAGACTGAAAACCCAACCAGTTTTCTGAATCACAGAAACTGCAAAATATTAGAGATTTTTTAATTAGCTAATAATTTATTTTGAAACAGAATTTCTCTATAGAGTCCTAGCTATCCTAGAACTACGGAGACCAAGCTGGCCTTAAACTCAAGAGATCTGCCAGCCTCTGTCTCCCAAGTGCTGGAATTAAAGGCGTGTGCCACCACACCTAGATCCTACTTCCTATTACTAAATAGGTGTACAGCTGCCATTGCAACTAGTAAAAGACTAATTATTTAACCTACTTGAACGTGGATATCTTAGTGTCTCTCTCCGCCAGTAACTCCGCTAATCTGCTATTACAAGGATGCCCAAGACACAAAGTGCAGCCCTAAACAATTCCCATCTGTCTACGTTGGCCATTTAGCACAGCTGAACAGCTCTGGTGTGCCCTGACCCTACTGTATTTTTCTCTGCACGTGTGGGCACCCCTGCTCATGTGAGGAATCATATCCCATTCCTCTTCCACCTTATTCACTGAGACAGGATCTCTTAATCAAGCCCAAGGCTTGCTAATCAGTTCACTCTGGGAATCCCATCTTTGCAAGTCGGGGATTACAGGAGGGACGCTACACCCTCTTCGCATTTGTGTGGGTTTCTGGCGATGGAGCCATCTCCAGTAGCCATCCTTCCGCTTTAGAAACTCTCCTCTCAAGGCCTTCTATTCTGGTTTCCAACCTTTCTCTTGCTGCACTTCTCAACCCTTTCAACATTTTCCCCCCTCAAGTATATAAACAGATACTTTACAAGGGATAAACACCATTGCTTCAAACTTCAGACTAGGCAAGTATCCAAAAACAAATGTTATGGCCAGACGCAAGGGTGCTCCCCTTTGATTCCAGCGCTAGAATCCCAGGTCAGTCAGGGCTACATAGTGAGACCCCTTCTCTA
Organism: Apodemus sylvaticus; assembly: GCF_947179515.1. NCBI lineage: Eukaryota > Metazoa > Chordata > Mammalia > Rodentia > Muridae > Apodemus > Apodemus sylvaticus. The sequence continues at coordinate 40,638,998 of NC_067487.1, forward strand.
AATGAATTCAGGAATAAGTAAATGTTACGAGTAGAGTCAAAAATATTAGAAGGTGTTGTGTTGTGGAGCTCAAATTCTAAAAAAAAAAAAAAAAAAAAAAAAAAAAAAAAGAAGTGATTTCCATTTAACCAACTCAAACATATAGGGAAGCAGACCTATATACTGGAGTTTCCCCCAAAGTTTATTACATTTTATTTTTCTATCTATTTATTTATTCATTTGGTTTTTCAAGACTGGGTTTCTCTGTATAGCCCCGTTTGTCCTGGAACTCACTCTGTAGACCAGGCTGGCCTCGAACTCAGAACAAAGCTCATTTTTATATGTAATTCCTTTTCTTAAGAAACAGGGAGAATAGGGGCTGGAGAGATGGCTCACCGACTAGGACAACTTGCTGCTCTTACATTCCCATTCCCAGAATCCATGTGGTAACTTACAATCTGTAACTCCAGTTCTGGCAAGAGACACACACACGGTGCACATATGTACATGTACACAAAACAATCATATATATTAATCTAAATTTTTTTAAAGTGAGTGTAATAACAACAATCATAATACTAAAAACATACAGTAGACCAGCTCAATCTACAAGGCACTAATCGGTCATTTTTGAAGATTCTTCATAAATTATTGCACTTAAATGCCTTAGCACTTTCCCCTAGAGACTCATATAGCTAAATACTTCTTTGACATCATCATGTCTACTTAGTTGTCCCCTCATAATGATTCATCTCATTTCCATTCTCTTCATGCTGGCCTTTCAAGGGTTCCACTCTTAAAATGGTAAGATCGAGTATCCTGCACCCTTAAGGCTCTCATGTACCTGTCCCAGCAAAAGAAAACACTCTGACTTTCACGTGCTACGTATGTCTGTCTGGCTCGAACATACAACGCTTTGTTGGCTTTCCTGGGCTCTCCAGATTACCTCGTTCGCAATACCGATCGTATGTTCTGCTGTTCAGACCTAAACCTCTGTTCACACTAAAGTCACAATGTAGAAAGCACATGTGCTCGCCCAAACCCGCGAGTTTCTTCCTTTCCGTTTCCTAATAGTGATTATAACACCACTGCCTCAAAACGTAGCTGTTGAAGTGATTACATCCACTCTCCCGCACGTTATTTGACTTTCCATTAGTCTTTTTTTTTTTTTTTTTTTGTCCAACTCGTTGAGAGATTAACCATCACTACACATTTTAACTATCAGAGCATTACCCTCAGCCGAGCCTTTCTTTGGATGAATGAGTGAACCGGCCACGTGCAAGAGACTGGCAGCCTCCAGCCACTCTAGGGGCGGGTGCGGGAGAGCTGTGCTGAAGAAATCACAACTGGATCTCTCCAGGCTGACCCGGTTTGTGAGTCTGCAGACACGTGCTGCCACCGCAGGGCGGACCTTGGGCAGAGAGAGAGAGAGAGAGGGAAAGAGAGAGCCCGGGCACCCGAGCGTGCTCGCCCCCGCGGCCGCCGAGCCCAGGGCGCAAGTGCGTCGGCAGGACCCCTTGCGGGACCGAGCGTCCCGGCTGCGGAGGTGAAGATGGAGGGCGAGGAGCTGCCTGGGCACCAGAGCAGCTGCGCCACGGGAGGGGAGAGCGTGGAAAGAGAAGCACGCGGACTCGGCGCCAGCTAGGTAAGGAGAAGGGCCCACCTCGGCTCCGGAAAGGGGGCGGGGCTGGGCGGGGCCGCGGAATATAAGCGTCCCGGGCCGCCGAGCCAGTTTTCTAGGAGTTCGCGGTCGGAAGTGCAGCTAAGGGCTCGGTGGAGGTGGACTGGCTGCCGGAGCGCGGCGCCCGCGGGTCTAAGTCTTTCTAGTGCGGAGACTGCCCTGCTCTACCGGGAGAAGCCGCAGCAGCCCACGGAGCCTTCGCACGCGGGCGCCGCGCGGGAGCACCGAATCGCCCCCCCACCAAGGGGCTCCCTCCCCCTCCCCACTGGGCCACAGGGGCGTGGCCAGGCGTTGCGGGTATTGGCCCTCCGGGTGCGTCCGCGTCCGGCGTGGTGACGCAGCACGTCGACGTAAGTGACGCGCAGGCCCGGGCCGCTCCTCCTTCCCTGAGTGAGTGCCGGCCGGGTCGGGGCGGGGGGGAGAGGAGGGAGGGCGCCGGAGGGAGAGGCGACCCGGGGAGTCGTTGTGGGCCGCGGGCCGGACCGGGGCCGGGGCTGCGGTAGCCTGGGCCGGGCGGAAGTCGCGGCGGGCCGTTGGCTGGCCGCCGAGGCTGTTCGGGGTCCTCCCCGGCCCGACTTGCGCTCCCGGGCGCCCTGAGCCTCCGGCACTGTGCCCACCCCGCTCCAGCTCGCGTCTCCAGACTCCAATTAGGTCAGGCTCGGTGTCCCGCGGCCGCGGCTCCGGCCCGCGACGCGCGGCGGCCGCTCGGCTCGCCTTTCTTCTTCCCCAGCCTTGCTCTCGGCCTCCCCCTCCCCCTTCTTCCCCGGTTCCTGGGTTTTGTTTTGTTTCTGCTGTAGGGGTTTTGTGTCAACCCGAGCTCATGGGTGTACATTATCATGCTCCTCTTTTGTAGAGCACCCCGACGGCCATGGAGGCTGAAGAAACGATGGAATGCCTTCAGGAGTTTCCTGAGCATCACAAAATGATCTTGGACCGATTGAATGAACAACGGGAGCAGGACCGCTTTACAGACATCACCCTGATTGTCGACGGTGGGTAGGGTAGTGGGCAGAGGAGAAAATTGGAGCTTCAGGTCTCTCTCGCTGCCCGCCTTTTTGTACCTACCCTCTCCGGGCTCTCTTCCAAAGTCTGTGGAGGGTTTGCATCGGAACCGGGAGGGCGCCTGTCAGTGTTGCTCACGTAGACCATGCTGCAGAAAGCTGGTTGGCTAGTCTCGATTTTAATCTAGTCGGATGTGCATCATCACATTTTTAACTTCTTGCAGCTTCTTGCTCAAGTTTTATAATTGCACACTCGAGCGTTAAGATAAGTGCCCCGAAGAGAGAGAAGATACCTCAAAATGTTTGGTCAGACCAGGAGGCAGTCTCAATGGTTTGTTAATAGGCCTGTTCTTAGCAAGCTGCTTTGAGGAGTCCAGCACAAGAATCACTTGGGAAGTTTTCATTCTAGTTTTCCAAAATGGTGTGGAAAGGAAAGTGGAAGAGAAACCGTGACTGCACTCACACCCCCCATGAATGACTAAAAAATAAGTTGGGAAGTTTTGCTAGTCTTCCTTGTATAGGCAAATCCGGATTAGGATTCTGTTTTATTTAGTGAAAGTTGACTTTCAAGACAAGATGTTCCTTATAATGGAAGTTTGTATGTGTATTGTGCCTACAGGTTATGTTAGGCATATTGAAACATTTCCTGTACCAAACACATTGGCTTTCTTCCTTTTTCTCTTTCTAAACAATATGTGAACTTTTGCATTGTCGTATTTAGCACTTTATTTCATCTTATTTTCTGTGTATGCGTGTTTTGCCTGCACATGTACATATATGCACCACATGCCTGACTAGTGTTTGAGGAGGTCAGAAGAGTGTCAAATCCTTGGAACTGGAATTGCAGACCGTTGTGAGCTGCCCTTGTGGGTGCTGGGAACTGAACCTGACTTCCCTGGGAAAACAGCTGTTGCTCTTAACCACTAAACCAGTTCTCCAGCCCATATTTAGCCATTTCCGTGGGATTAAATAGACCATGCTACTTCATTGAATGGAACAGAAAGTGCTAGAAGAAATTTGTTACTTAGTATAAATTAGCTTTTATAAAAATTGATGAAGTCTTTGAAGTAAAGGTTTAGATTCATGTCTAGTTAAAATTAAATGTTCCCAAGATAATTGACAGGAGTAGTTTGGCTTTTTTCTAATAAAACATATTCTATATGGATACATATTCTATGAAGAAAGGTTTTCTTTATACCTTTTATAATTTTAACTTTGATTTTGATGCCAGTGTATGATTTTTTTTTTTCCTCTCCATCTCTTCACCCCACACCATACCCTTATTTAGGACACCATTTTAAGGCTCACAAGGCTGTTTTGGCTGCCTGCAGTAAGTTCTTCTACAAATTCTTTCAGGAATTTACTCAAGAGCCTTTGGTTGAAATTGAAGGTAAGTGGCATTTTCCACACAGTACTTAGCAGAAATAATTGATTTAGCAAAGCTTCCTGGGAAATAAATACCGATAGTTGCTGGTAGACAACTAGACACATTGCTTTTTATTACTTGAGAATTCTTTCAGGAGGGTATTCCAGGAGTAAGTGATAGATACTGGTTTTCAACATGTCCGGCCCATTGCTGAAACCAGGGACCACTGTCCTTTTCAAAGCACGCATAAATGGAAACCATCTTTTTTTAGTGACCCAGTGCTTTAGGGATATTAGAAATGGCAGAGATCTTTTTAAGTTACAGGCCAGACCTCAGTACTATCAAAAGTAGTGATATACTAATGGATACAAATAAAACAGGCTACCATAATATGGGGAGGACTAGGGAAGATGAACTTTTTTAAAGAAATTAGGGCCGGGCAGTGGTGGCACGCGTCTTTAATCACAGGACTTGGGAGGCAGAGGCAGGCGGATCGCTGAGTTCAAGGCCAGCCTGGTCTACAGAGTGAGTTCCAGGACAGCCAGGGCTACACAGAGAAACCCTGTCTCGAAAAAGTAAAAGATGAGAGAAGGGGTCATCAGTTTTTAGGTATTACTTTGAAAGCAAATAATTGACATTTTTTTTCCCCAAATGGCAGGCCAAGTGCCAGGCATTGTGCTATGTGTGTAGTTTGTGTCTTATCTGGGGCTCATGCTAATCTTTTGAAAAGTGGCGGCATTTTGCATATGGGGATCAGGCTTCTACAGGTTATGAAACTAAGGTTGCCCAGCTAGTCAGACATTTAGTTTATATATTAATTATGCTTTTATCTTTTGCTACTATAGTACTAACTCCCGTGTCCCATCAAATTCTAAAAGCAGTTAGAAATAAATGCATGTACCTATGTAAAACAGAATCTTCAGAGTTTCTATGTTTTTTGTTTTTTGGGTTTTTTTTTGTTGTTGTTTTTTGTTTTTTTGGATTTGGTTTTTTCGAGACAGGGTTTCTCTGTATAGCCCTGGCTGTCCTGGAACTCACTCTGTAGACCAGGCTGGCCTCGAACTCAGAAAACCACCTGCCTCTGCCTCCCAGAGTGCTGGGATTACAGGCGTGCTATGTTTTGTGTCTTTTTTTACTTAGTACATATTCTTTATTCTGAGTGGGTTGCTTAGAAACTTCTCTTGGGGAGAAATGATACCTAGGGGAGTGAGGAAAAGCATTAGAACTCTTTCATTTTGGTGTATTCCAGTTACTGTGTCAGCAAGTAAATTACTCTGATTATGTATGAGACACAGCACAGTCTTCCTGGACATACATAGGGATTGCTAGTGAGACTCTAGCTGCCTAGATAGTACTGTTTTTGCTGCCTGCTAAGTCAGCTTGAGGCTTGTTAAATAGCTAAAAAGTTACTTCATCTCAGTTGTGTGTTTATCTTCTCAAGTAAAAGCAGGTTAATTGGCTTATAGTGATTAGTTGAAATAATGCGCATAGAGAACTTGTCACCTGGCATATTTGGTGTATTGCCAATGTTTAATAGGTGGGAGCTGTTCATCATATTGATCACCTGTTGTGTTATATAGTGTGCTAGATCCAAGAGCTGAAGAAATTATGAACACAGCATTCCTTGGCGTGCTTGAAAATGTATTAGTAGTCAAAGCGCAAAGATATTAGAGGCCATTAGTATGGGTGGTGTATTGTGATGAGGAGAATGAGGTTTGTTCATTTCAGGGAGGAGTCCACTATACTAGATGAAGGTTATCAGAAGGGGGCGCTGTTTATGGTGGGTGCTCCTAAGCCTGTGCACAGCCCAGGCCAAAGGCCAGCATCGTTGTGGTTTTTGATGGCTATCCACCTTATTCCTTGAGGCAGGGTCTCACAGTTGCTCCCAGAGCTGGCTAGTAGAGCCAGCCCTGCCGCCTCTCACACCTAACATTCGGAAAAGTTGGCCCAGGCTAAAGTTGCTAATTGAGAAGGCAGCACTGGAGAAAGGATTTTTCCTTCTATCTCTTAGCACCTCTGACCTACATCCATTATAGAGTGGTACACATACACTGAATATCTAAATTGCAAAATAAAATGGAAAATACTTTTTCTTATTTGGCAGTGTTCAGGTAAAAAAGAAAAAAGTTACCAATTATCATTTAACCCTTAACACTTGAGTTTGGGCCTTACTTTTACTGTTTATTAAAAGACCTTGAAAGATACAGCTGCTTTTTTAAGACTATAAGCAGTTTTGGGTTATGTCATGGACATTTGGTGTAAGAGTAGGTTCTCCTATCATTTAGAGCCTGCTTTTGTTTTCTTGCTTTAGCATGCAGTTAACCTATCTGGGTTCAGCCACCCTCTTGGCTAGCTATACATGCAATTTGAATTTAGTTTCAAAATCTTTATAATCCTGGAAAGTGTTAATTCCTGTTGTAATCCCATCTCTAGGGAGATGGGCAAGAAGATGGGAAATTTGAGGCCATCCTGGACTATATGACAAGCTCTCAAACACACACACACACTGTTGTTCTGCTGTCAGTACAGGACTTAGGATTACAGTTTAGTTTGAATGTTGCTGAGAGGAGAAAAATAATACCAAGTACCCCCACCCACGCCTTTTATTACCTTGATTCTTTAGAAATGTCTTGGGTAGATTTTTGTTGTTGTTGTTTATACCATTGCTCAGCTTTGATTGGGCTTTCCTTATGCCTAAGCCAAGATATTTGGGGGGGAAATAAAAGCCTTAAGACTCCATGCTGTTTGAGTTTGATTTCACTTTCTAGTCCGCTCTCCTCAGAGCCCTTGTGTGTTCGCTGTCTTTCCTCTCCAGGAGGCTACAATTTTAATCAGTGGACAAGGTAGGGCGGGGTGTGCTTGTGCTTTTTCTGCTTCACCTGCAACTAGAATCCCCATCTGTAGACCGTGAGCAGTGACTTGTGGTTTCTTGATGAAAATACCTACCTTTGACTAGAAATACAGCCCCACTCTCCCTTTGACTTTAAATAAGAATTGTTGCTCCTGAAGCCTGTTACATATGTGTTCAGCTTTGTGACTTGGATTTTATCTATGTGTTATCTCCAAGAGACATCTAGTCCCTAAAGAAGACTAATCTTCTAAATTCATTATTTTTTTGCTTTTGAAACTACAGTTCTAAAATTTCTTTTTTGGTAATTCTATCATGTCCAGAAAATTTCGCCCCTAATTGTCAAGGACAAGCCAGCAAAGGACCTATTAAACATTAAATATTATGGGGTTTTGTTTGTTTGAAGACAGGATCTCTACATAGACTCTACTACCCTGAACTTACTATATAGACCAGGCTGACCTGATTGCTAGGTGTGTGCCATCACACCCAGCCAAAAGTTGTTTTGAGTTTTTTTTTTTTTTTTTAATACAGACTAGAGAATGTCAAATGTCAAAATAGTGACCCCATGAGAAGACTGAGGTCAGGTGCCCTATAGCATTTTCCTTAAATAATCTCTTAGGGAAAATTGCTTTTCCCCCCTCTGAATGAAATTTCCACTAAGAGAAATAAAGGATGATGAGAATGTTTTAATTCTAAAATACTAGATTTTATTTCTGTTGCCTCCTCCCTTACCTGAGCAGGAGATGCCAGGTTGATTTATATTAGCTAATGAGTAAGGTGAGTGCTTTGTTTTAGGACAGTCCTGGACTGGTTACATAAAACAAACCCTGAAGTGCTTATGTTAAACTAAACAAACAACATTCCTAAGTTTGCGTTAAAGATCAGGGAACTATGCTTGGAGCCCTTAGAACAGGTGATTCTGATTAATCCAGGCTGGAAATGGCTAGAGAAAGGACTCAGCAAAAGTCAAAGATACAGACAAAGCTCTGGAAATAGTAAACCTTCCAATTTTTCTAATAATTTTCATTTTAACAGTGTTTTCTAACTTTAATCAACCTTTGTTTTTTCTGAATGTTAATGGTGTGTGTCATGTGAGAAAAATGTCTGTAAGTCCAGTTTTCAAGAGGGAAGTGGCCCAAGTTCCAAGCTACAATATGGCTCTTATAGCTTCTCTTTCTAAAAGGAATTATATTTTTATTTTATGTATATGAATATTTTGCTGTGTCTGCTACATATGTGTAATGCCCACAGGAGCAGAAGAGGGTGTCAGGGCCTCTCAAACTGAAATTAGAAACAGTTGTGAGCTGCCAATGGGTGCTAGAAATTGAGTCAGGCCAGGTGGTCTGAAAACAGTGGACCCATCCCTCCAACCTTTTTCTGTTGGGGGGTGGGGGGAGAAGGGTTTCGAGACAGGGTTTCTCTATGTAGCCCTGGCTGTCCTGGAACTCACTCCATAGACCAGGCTGGCCTTGAACTCAGAAATCCGCCTGCCTCTGTCTGTGCCAAGTGCTGGGACTAAAGGCGTGAGCCACCACTGGCTGGCTCCTCCAACCCCCTTGACAGCTTTAAACAGCATTGAGTGGTCTTAGTAATGCAGATCAGGAATGTTCAGACTTCCAAGGAGCAGGAAAAGTGTCTTTTGTTCATAGACCTAGGAGTCATATACTACTTAGGTTTGCACCTAGCTTTTAAATCATTTAATCAATAGATCATAGACATGTAATAAAGATTCTGTAAATAATTTGATACCATGCCTAAGGTATGGTAAGTGTTATCTGTGTGTTTGATTAAAAATCGATATCTAATTTTATTATAGAACTTTTTAAACATTATATTTAGAAAGGACTTTTGTACTTTGAAGCTTTTAGTCAAAATTCCTAAAAGACCTTCTGTATTTACCTATAGTATAAAGTGGCCAAACAGCTTTATAGTGCTTCAAGGACACTATATGCCACTCAGTGCTGGCTCAGGGATGGGAGCAAAACAGACCTAGGCATTCTGTTACTGTAAGTCTTAGACATATAGTGGTTTTAATTGTAATCCTATCAGAAAACTGCAGCAAGGATATTGCTGTGAACTGGAGGTCAGTCTGAGAAGCAAGATTGCTTTGACTTGGTAACTTGGCTTGTGTGAAAGCCACCTGCATTCATCCCTCAGCACGGCAAAATGGAAATCAGGGAACCACATCTTGTAAGCCTTTGAGCAATCCAGTTACTTTTAGTTTGCTCACTTAGTAGCTTGTTACTCTATAACTATAGACTATCAGCCACATTTAGATGTATAAAGTAAATGAAACAAACCTAAAAATGTTTGATTAGCAATTGTATAGTGTTTGCAGTTTAGACTTGGGCATTTGTTCTGGAAATTATTAAAATCTGCTAAATGTTTTTTTTGCACTTTTAAGTAGCTTTTTAAAATTGTTTTTTTACTTTAGCTAGACTGAAACAATAATACCTGGCTACCTAGCATTAGACAGAAATAGTATCATTTTGTTATTTAGATTTTTTTGTTTGTTTTTTGTTTGTTTTTGTTTGTTTTTGTTTTTCGAGACAGGGTTTCTCTGTATAGCCCTGGCTGTCCTGGAACTCACTCTGTAGACCAGGCTGTCTACAGGCCGCAAACTCAGAAATCTGCCTGCCTCTGCCTCCCAGAGTGCTGGGATTACTGGCATGAGCCACAACGCTTTGGAATTTTTTTGAGATTACAGACAAGCGCCACTACTGCCTGGCTTTGTTATTTAGATTTAAACACAAAACTTGAAAAGATTTGTAGAGACAGGGTTTTGTTTTGAGACAGGCCTCATTATATCTTGTAGTCCTTGTTGCCTGGAATTCACGTTGTTAGACTGGGATGGCCTCTAACTCACAGAGAAGCCCTCCTGCCTGGTGGGTACTAGAATCAAGGGTGTGTGCCACCACACTGGGACTAGACACTAAAAGTGACTTTATTCTTGTTTGTCCTGTGTGTTTTGAAGCCCTGTTAAGATACTCAGGTCAGTATTCAGATCAAAAGTGGGTTACAATGAAGAGAGTTCTATAAGGTAAAAATTGAGTAAGGGCTGGAGAGAGCTCCACAGCTCTGAATACATAGCTGCTCTTTCTGAGCACTGGGTCTCATCCCCGCACCTGTGTCAGATGGAGCATAACTGTCTGTACCTCAAGGTCCAGGGCATCTGACCACCTCTTTAGGTCTCTGCACACGCCCGTGTGCTTACACATAAGTAAGAAGTGTTTTAAAACAACACTTCTGAATTCAGTTGAGACTAGTATAACTCTGATACATACCATGGCAAAATAGACAAAGAACTTAAAAATAAAACTGAAGGTCAATATCCTTTATGAGTATGTAAAAAATGTCAGTAAAGTATTAGGAAGTGAGCCAAGCATTGTGGCTGATGCTTGTCACCCCATTACTTGGAAGTTGAACCAGGAGGGTTGTCACAGGTTTAAGGATAGCTATAGAGTGAGACCCTATTCTTTAAAGATGGCTCAGCAAGGAAACAACTTTTAAGGAAAGACTTTCTGAATTGTTTCCTGGAACCCACCAGATAGACAAGCATCTGTACTCTGTAGGTGATGATAGAGAATTGGTCGAGTGCTGGAGACTTGGCCAGCTCAGCTAGCCTGATGTTCACAGCACTGTAACAGAAACAAAAGAATGGGCTTCAAAACAAGGTGGAAGGAGAACAGCCTAACCATTTCCCTGTCTTCTGTACTTGTATGTGCTGACTCCACACATACACACACACAATAGGAAACCACATCCAATAGCATATTAATTAAAAGATCATTAACCACAACCAAGTGAGATTTGGTCCTGTGATACAAGGATACCTCAGTGTAAAACTCATTGTGGTACACCACGTTGACTAGTTACATCTCAATACAGTAATACTTAGGTAGAGCATTCCATGAATATGACATTTACCATCACAGGCAACAAGGACATGGACACAGTAAAGGGAAGAATTTAAGTAGAAATTTCTCCAAGAAAGGAAGTACAAATGACCATTAAGTAAATAAAGCATGTTCCACTTCATTAAGTCAAATGTAGAAAGATCACATATATTTGTGAAGAGGGCGATCAAGGAAGCAGAAAACAGGTATGGGAAGAGAAGTTGGAAAAGAGTGTGGCTGCTCCGGAAATCAAGAATCATTCCAAAACTTAAAAGTAGGAACACCATATGTATTGAACAGCTTTCCAAGGGAGATTTGCTTTGGCTCAGAGTTAGAGATTATGGGTAGGACAGAGAACCTCGGCACAGAGAACAGGTGCTGAAGCAGAGGCCTGTGATGTAAGCAAGAAGGACCTTCCTCTCACTAGCCCTTTTAAAATCGATTCAGTATGTATTAAGCCCTTACTCTGTAACTTAGGCCTTTTTAGTATATCAGTGCTTCCTGTTCATGAGTGGGTTTATAATATTTTTATAGAAGCACACCATGGAGAACAGTGTTCAGTGAAGACTAGTCAGGTGTTGGCTGTATACAGACAAAGCTGCACAAAGACTGCAGGACAGAATGACTTAAGCCCCATCTCTAATATCCAGCCCATTCAGCTTTGAATAAGTATTCTCAGGATCCAGTCTGAGTAGCATGTCACCTGCTGGGGTCCAAGCTGTTAACACACGAGCCTTTGGGAGGGATATTTCATCTTTAAGCCACAGCACACAGAATCTAGTAATTCCACTTCTGAGCATCCATGTGAAAGAATTGTACTCCTTGGCCAGCAAGATGGCTCAGTGAGCAACCACACCCAGTGTAAGCCTGACAGCCTGAGTTCAGTTCTGGGAACCCACAGTTGGCCTCTACAGGCACACTGACACACATGTCCATATGTCATGCACACTCACAGTAATGCATTAAAGACTGTTTATTGCATGTCCACATTCTTTTCAGCACCATTCATGGTAGCCAGCATGTGGAAATGACCTGAATGTTCATCAGCAGACTAATGAATAAAGGAAATTTATGCATATACAAAATAGAATACTGGCCTTTAAAATTTTGCCATATGCAATAATGTGAATAAACCTTGAAAATGTTAAAGTAAGCCAGTTAAAGAAAGATAAATGATAAAACTATCCTCTTATATAACCATCTGAAATTGATAAATTTACAGTTAAGGGGTAGGGGTTGGAGAAGTGGCACAGTAGTTAAGAGAATATTGCTTTTTCAGAGGACCCCAGTTCAAATCCCAGCTCCTATACCAGGCAGCTCACAACCACCTGATATTCTAGCTCCACGAAGTCTAGAGCTTCTGGCTTAGACACATACACATAATTTGAATTAAATTAAACCTTAAAGGGGTGGGGGCTAGGATGGACTCATCAGGCTGCAAAGCAGAGCATGAGCTCTTAGCTTGGTAACCAGTACCAGAATGTGACTAGGACACTGGGAAGAATTGGGGAGTTTCAAAAATGAGAAGATTTACTCTGCATTATGAGGTTTGAATTAGCGTGACCTAATGGGAATGTACATGTTGCTTACAGGTGTTAGTAAAATGGCTTTCCGTCACTTAATCGAGTTCACATACACAGCAAAACTCATGATTCAAGGGGAAGAAGAAGCCAACGATGTGTGGAAAGCAGCAGAGTTTCTACAAATGCTGGAAGCTATTAAAGCACTTGAAGTCAGGTAATTGTTTATTTCTTCAGGAATGTGAATGGCACTGTTAAGACTATAGAGTATGTGTGTGTCAAATCATTAAGTAGTGACATCCTGAAACTAAGAAAATCTGGATAGTGATTTGGTTTTCCATTGGCATTTGGTTTCTCAAGTAAGAGCTCCTAAGATTAAAGTAGAGTCTCTGGTATGTAATAAGAGTCTAGGCAGCTCTTCAGGGGGACCTCTAGGTCCTTGAAATTCTTTTGCTGAATTTGAGGGAGAATTATACTAAGAATGTTAATAAAAATAAATATGCCAGATGAGAATAAGGCAATAAATGGCTGTTTTAGTCAAAGTTCTCTTGCTGTGAAGAGACACTATGGCCACAGCAACTCTTAAAAAAGAAAGCATTTAATTGGGTCTGGCTTACAGTTTCAGAGGTTTAGTTCTTTGTTGTCATAGCTGGAAGCATGGCAGCATCCAGGTAGACATGGAGCTGAGAGTTCTACATCTGGCTCTGTAGGCAGTAACATTTGAGACCAACCCCAAAGCCCACCCCCAGTAACACACTTCCTCCAACAAGGCCACACCTCCTAATCTCTGTCACGTAGTTCCACTTCCTAATGACCTGGTATTCAAATCTATGGGCCTGTGGGGGGCCAATTCTATTCAAACCACCACAATGGCCAATAACTATTACAATCTAGGTGTACTTACGGGAGCTTGGTATGCACTCTGCATAATCTCTAAATGGTGAAATCTCCATCTCAATTCTCAAATACCAGCTGCAAAGGGGGAAACATAGTATTCAATAGTTTTGTTATAGCATGAGAAAAGATCCATCCTATGGAGTTACTGCCTGGTGATGCCTGCCTTTAGTCCCAGCACTCAGGAGGCAAAGACAGGCAGATGTCTGAGTTTGAAACCAGCCTGGTCTACAGAGAGAGTTCCAGGATAGTCAGGCCTACGCAAGAAGAAACCATGTCTTGAAAAAACCCAGAGTTTCTTCTAGGAGGCATTCTGAAAATATTCAAGGATACAATGAACAAGTCACTGAGCATCTTCACATGCTGGAGCAGTGCACTGAGGGCTCAGGCGTTGCTCTGGGTCCCCCCAGCTCTGTCTCTCCCAGTGGACTTAGTGAGGTTGCTCAGCTCCTGTCACTTGATACAATAATTCAACTTTCTACGTAGGTTTATGAGGTTAGATTAATGCCTGTGAAATGCATATAATGGAGTCTCTCAAATTGTAGTCCAAATGTATGAATTATTACTTAATTGTTACTATTTATTTAGTTTTCCCATTCTTCCCCATTTTTAATGATGATTTAGTACAGATCATTAGAATGCCAACAAGCATAGTTTTGTAGGTCATTTACCTTAGGGAACAAAATGATTTAATCCAACTCACTAGTATGGTTTAGTAAAGAGATGAAATTGTGAATAAATCTAGGAGATAAATTGAATTATAATTGTCCATAAACATTTCTTAATCTTTATTTTTATTTTATGTGTGTGGGTATGTTGCCTTCATGTTTGTGTATATACCCTCTATATGAGGTGTTCCTGGTGACCAGAAGAATCTTAACTGGAGTTAAAGTTTACTGTAAGCTGCCATGGGGGGTGCTGGGAATTGAACCCAGGTCCTCTAGAAGAGCAACTAGTGCTCTTCTCAGCCATCTTTCCAGATCCCAATAACATTTCTATTAGCTGATTTGACAGTTCACAATTAACACTTCTTTGAAAAGAACTTGGTGTGTATCCATTCTGATCCCTAACACCTGGTACATAGCACATTGGCATTTGTGGATGTATGCCAGTCCAAACCAGCCTTCTCTGACCTGAAATTGATTAGCAAGATAAAGATGTATGCAGAGGCTTATGTAAAATGGCACAGCTTCCAGTCTATGGTTTAATTTTTTGAGTGCCTTCTGAAGTGTCTGCTGTTTTTCACTTAGTATTACATTTCAGAGGTTTGTCTATAATGTGCCATTACTGCATTCGTTTTTATTGCTTAGTAGTAGTTCATAGAGTAAATGACAGTATGACATTTGGGTTATTTTCCCTGTATTCACTGTTAGAGCAATGCTGCTGTATACAAGTTAGAGGTCACGATAACAGTAAACATTTAAAGTTCATTGTGTATGCCTTTGGAAACAGTGGCTTTGCTGGTACACAGGTACTGCAGTTTTATTTTATCCTCACCAGTACACTGAGTATTGCTAAGGGTTATTTTTAAAAATACATACAAACATTTTAAAGTCTTTATTCATTAGTGGGGGGCATACATGCCATCACATGGGTCCCTAGAATCAACTGTAAGCCATATAGCTTGTTAGCACTTGTTCTGTCACTGGATATATAGGAGTCATTGTGTCTTGAATATTTGTGTGTGTGTGTGTTTGTGCCACAACACAAATGCCAGAAGTCAGAAGACAAATTTAAGTAGTTGGTTATCTGCATTTTACAGGTCCTGCTTATAAGGCTTAATATGCTAAACATGTACTGCTTTTATACTTATTAAGCCTTATTTAAAGTATGTGGTTTGTGGGGGCTGGAGAAGTGGTTAAGTGGTCAAGAGCATTGACTGCTCTTCCAGAGGACCCAGATTTGATTCCTGATCACCCACATAGTGACTCACACTCATTTATAAATCTAGTTCCAGAAGATCAAATGGCCTCTTCTGGCTTTTGTGGGCACCAGGCAGGCGTGTGGTGCATAGATAAAAGCTGTAGACAACACATAAAATATCAAAGTACAGACTAAGGGGTGAGAGACAGCTCAGTGGTTTAGAGAGAGCACTTATTCTTGCAGAGGATCTGGGTTCGGTTCCCAGCACCCACATGGTGGTTCACAACCATCTCTTTCTTACTCCAGTTCCAGGAGACCTGTTCCCCTTTCTGACCTCTACAGACACTACCCACCTATGCAGTGACCATATGTAGACAAAATACATAAAACGAATACATCTCATAAAAGTTTATTTAAGATTTAAAAAGATGCAGTTTTAGCATATCCATAAAACTGTTATCTCTATTAACTTAATGGCAATCCAGTCCTCCTTTTTCCGTCTTAGTTATTATGCAAATACTATCCTGTTAACATGTTACATTTTCTAGAATTTCATATATAAAGAGAATTAATATATTAGGAATACTTACCTAATTTCATTATTGTTTTAAAATTTATTATTTTTTTGTGGACATTGTCTTCTTTCCACTCTGAAACAGACTTTATATTTTTAAGCTGTTGTGTATTTAAACAACTTTGAAAACAGATCCAAAGTAAAGAGTTGTCTGTGTTTGTTTATAAATAATGCAACAGCATGAGAGATCCGTGAAGAGTTTCCCAGCAATATTCTTGGCTTCTGGGGATTTTTCTCATAATTGCCTTTCATTAGTCAGTGGTAAATCAGTAGGGACTGTGACCTAATCCATTCAATTTTTCTCATATTAAGCTTATTTAAGACTACTATTAACAGAATTTGAGTAAGTCTACCTTGTACCTACAAATTTAAGGCCTTACTTCACTAGAGGAAATAGGTTGACATTGCCTGTAGTTCAGAGAGAATGCTTGACTCTAATTGTAGTTTTTGGAGGGCTGTCTAAAGGTAGTCAGTCAGGTTTTATTTATCATAGACACCTGACAGTTCTGTGGCAGTTGTCCATGTTATAGTCCTGGATTCTGAAAGATGTAATGTTTCTCCCTCCCACATACCTCCTGCAGTTGTTGCTTTCCCTCCACCGTACAGAATTAATGACCTAGTTGAGCAATTGTAACTTACTCCTTCCAAGTCCTCCACTTCTGCCCAGAACTTGCATAGACAATATTAGCTAGCACACTTTGATGTAATTTAAAGACCTGTTATATTTCCCATTTGGTCTCATGTGTACCAGCCTCACATGTACCATTATAGTGTGCTGCTTGGTCCAGTGGTTTTTATTCCTATTCTATAAGAGAATCCAGATGACTAAAGCAGAATGAGGTTTGGATCCTGTAAGCCCATGTCATCTTTATTGTTAGATGCCATCTTTATTGTCCCAGAGTCACAAGTGAGAAAAATGTCAAAGTTCAGGGCAGAATCCTTATTTTCTAATTAGGTTTATATAAGCCTCCCCCCCTTTTTGTCTTCATCATTACTCAGGAAGCAGCTGAGAAGAGATGATCCCTTTGTGGGGACAGCTGAACTTGATGACCAACCTGCCTTACTCAGATTTTTGGACAAGGAGGAGGTGAGGGAAGTGGAGTGTGAAATCATATTGAGTCAGTGTTTGAGGAGGATATTGTGAGAATTTAAATAGCAGTATCTGTTGGAGGTAGGAAGCTAAGAAACTAATACCTTACTGTTAACCAGTTATTATAGTGCTTTCGTGATTGAGATGCTGCACCATTTTCAGACTAGATGACTTAGGAAGCCAAACATGACATGGTTTCATGGACTATAGTCCTAAGGCCTAAAGAAGCAGCTAGCTGTTCAGACTGGAGCAGCACAAGAATGACCTGAAAAAATGATGGGGTGAAGCTACCACAGACAGGTCCCACATCAGTGTGATTGTAAGTACAGCATCCTGTGGAATGCTGCTGCTTCACTGCAAGACAGGCATCCTTTTAGGAGGTGTCAGAAGTCAGGCATGAAGTCTACACTTGAAGGTCAGTTTGTGATGCTGAATGTTGGCTCTTGGCATTAACATTGGCAGTCTGGGCAAAGCTTATTTAATATGCTGCTTCCACCAACTGATTAGTCTTCTTAGAGAATGGCCACTCGTGGACAGGTAATGAGTGACTCAGGAAGTTTCCAAAACCATTGTTTTTCTCCATGATTGTGGCTTTCGAAGTAGCTGTCTTCAGTGTGCCATGCTTTTCAAGTTCACCAAATAGTTAAGGCACTGGCAACAGCCCATGTGTTAGTAAAAATATAGCAAGATAAGTCATAAGGAATGTTGACCAGAGTTATGATGACAGTGTAGACTGCTGCCTACAAAGCATTGCTGCTATGTCTAGTTTGACTTTCACAGATGCTGTTGAGGCTAAGCACGTGCAACAAAAGGCCAACCACTTGTTCAAATTAAGCATTTCTTCTTGACTGACCAAAGAAAGATACTTGCTATACACCTCTTAGCATATTAGTCACAAAGTCTGGTTGACTCACATACAGAATGGGACTTTCAGACTGGAAGACTTGAGCTTTCCATAGGTTGGGTATCAATTTCAATATGTGACCAGCAGCAGGCTAGTTGTTTTCAGAGTATCTTATAGCCGTGACTAGAGTCAAGTCTAAAACCCAAAACCTTTGAGTAGAGACTGTCTCCCTTTACCCGAGTTCCTTCCAACATTATCGGATTGTTCTTAGTCCCCATTGTGTGTACGGAGATTTTTGCTCCATCATGAATTTTGTTTTTCCTTAAAGCAGCTGAAGTCAAGATAGAGGGGAAGAAAGAAGGTAGAGAAAGAGATGTGGAAGGAAACACCGCTGGGAAGCAAGGCACATTTTCTTTAGATTCAAGCAGCCTAGAAGCTGCATGTTTCTTGCCATATTATGTTTCCAGCCCACCCAAGCACCTCAGTCAGCAGCAGGGTGAGAACTTCAGAAATGGTCTGTTTCAGGTTATGGGCCTTCTTGACTTAGCATCTCTCTCCATGTTTTCTAGATGAGGATGACAGATAGCCTTTGGCTTGACTTGGGTTTGAGTTGCAGCTGTTCCTTTTTGCATAGCGCACCCTGGATGTTTGTTGTCCTTGTCACAATACTGTACCTTAGGCTTTTGTGTAATGTTAACAGAAGATGGCAGTGGGGAGGCAGAAGTTAGTGGGCCTGGGGTAAGACTCCCCTCTGCTTTCTAGAATTAAAGGATTTTAGTTCTCACAATTTTAGAAGTACTGGTCTGTTGTTGACTGTTCCATTAACCTTCATATAGCTATACTTGGATAAATGTCATTACAGCTTTTAGGGAAATCTTAAAATTGATCAGTTCAGGCTGCCCTATTTTGTTTTCTGCCTTCGACATATATTTAGTTTATTGATTTTTTTTTCAAAGAAGTCTTATTTTATAAGGTTTTTTTTAAAAACCTATACTTTATATATTTCAGGAACAAAGAAAACTCAGCTCCATTAGAGGAGAATACTACAGGAAAAAATGAGGCAAAAAAAAGAAAGATTGCAGAAACATCGAATGTTATCACTGAATCATTGCCGTGTGCAGAATCGGAACCTGTGGAAATTGAGGTGGAGATTGCTGAAGGCACAATTGAAGTAGAAGATGAAGGCATCGAAGCTTTGGAGGACATGGCTTCTGCCAAGCAGTCTATAAAGTACATACAGAGCACAGGCTCCTCCGATGATTCCGCCCTAGCATTGTTGGCAGATATCACCAGCAAGTACCGTCAAGGTGAAAGCAAAGGACAGATTAGCGAAGATGACTGTGCATCTGACCCCATAAGCAAACAGGTAGAAGGTATTGAAATTGTGGAACTTCAGCTGTCACATGTGAAGGACTTGTTCCATTGTGAGAAATGTAACCGTTCGTTTAAATTGTTTTACCATTTTAAGGAACACATGAAATCACACTCCACTGAGAGTTTCAAGTGTGAAATATGCAATAAAAGGTATCTCCGGGAGAGTGCATGGAAACAACACCTAAACTGTTACCACCTTGAAGAGGGTGGAGTAAGCAAGAAGCAAAGAACTGGGAAAAAGATTCACATATGCCAGTACTGTGAGAAACAGTTTGACCACTTCGGACACTTTAAAGAACACCTTCGAAAGCATACAGGTAATTAGCAAATACTTTGTTTCGAGAATAATATTTTTTTATATTCACTTGAACTCTAAGTCCTGTTTTTCCCTCTATTTTCTGATGAGCTTGATACGCAGTCAATTTTTGATGCTTTACATGCAAATCAATGTCAGCCTAAAAAATGATTGTTACTACGTCTGGCCCTTTTATATTCTTTAAAGAAATATGTAAAATAGATTATAGTTTAATTGCTAAGTACCATGAATTAAATTTTAATTATTGTGTATTCTTTTGTTTTCCATGTTAACATGTTATATAGATAAACATACTTATAAGCAATCTATCATTTTTAAATATTTTTTTCCTTTTGTTGGGGCGTACAGTTAAAATCCTCTTTTTAGGAGTTTGTACTGGATTCTGTGGGTGTTGAATTTGCATGTGGGTATGTGTATATGCACTATTTGTGCACCTGTGTGTGTGAAAGCCAGAGATGACAGGCCTTTCCCTGCTATTTCTTTTCAACTTTATTTTTGGAAGCAGAATCTCACTGAACCTGAAGTTAATCAGTTCAACAAAACTGTCTGGTCAGGGAGCTTCAGGGATATGCCCCTGCTCCCCACCCCTAGCCAGATGCTGAACTCACATACCACACTGCCTTCCTAGCTTTTTATGTGATGTTTGGGGGTTAAGTCTCATATTCTGTTTGTGCAGCAGACACTTCCAGTACTAGTAAAATTTTGACCCAGAAAAATATAGTCATTTATGTCTGTCTCTACCTCTCTTAAAGGCAAATGTGTCAGGACTATTGGACAGCCAAGGGAGGTGAGGAATACTCTTTCTTCTAAGAGTTATCCTCTTGAAGAGGTCCCAGGAAGCCTGTCTTTGGCCACCATAGTTCTGTGTGGTCCTCCCCACATTCCCAGCCCACATTCACACTGGATTCCTTTTCCTTGCTTCTACTCCCCAAGCACTTCTTGCTAGGTTTCCTCAGTCAAGCATAGGACCTACTACCAGTAACTTTTTGCTAGGCTCTAAACCCTCTATAGTATGGAGAAGGCAGTTACCATGAGCTGCAAAGTGTTAGATTTCTGGACAATGTGCATACACTGTGCAGGGTCTTTTTCTTTCCTGGAATTTGAACAGCTACTAGTGTGGGTTTTTTTGTTTGTTTGTTTTAAATAGCTGTCTCAGTGCCCTGAGTTGTCTGTGTACTAATTGAAATTGAAGAATCAAATAGATCCAGCTCCAATTATGATGATTCACAGGAAAAGAAGTTAGCTTGGAAACAGGTTTTCAATCAAGAAATAAGGCACACAGTCAGGAAAGTGTGAAAGCAAGTTATTTTCATCCTTAGTAGAAGGATGGATGACTACAGAGTTGGGTCACAGTAGAGGAATACCAAGAGATTTCTAAAGCAGGCCACTTGGGCAACACATGGGGTCTGCAGGTAATCTGTGGTGATAGGTGGGGCACAAGAGAGGAAGGGAGCTCTCTCATCCTGTGCCTTTCAGTTAGCAGGGCAAGCACGGGGCTGGCACACTTTATGTTGTATGATTCTCTTACTTTCAATATGATGTGAGATAACTGAAGTAACTTAGCTTTGCTACACACACACACACACAGAGAGAGAGAGAGAGAGAGAGAGAGAGAGCGCGAGAGCGCCAGCCATATGCTCACTGTAGGGCCCATTAAGTATGAAGCAAACTGAACTTGACCTTGTAGGCTTAAATGTAGAAGCAAAATGATCAGATTTCTGTTTTAGAGACATAACTGGCAAAATAGATGGATGTGGAATAAAAGCTGCTGGCTCTGATGAGGAAATCTTTCACAGTAATCTAAAGAGCGCTAGAAGAGGTAATGGCAGCAGTAGTGAGTGGGTGGAGTGGGGCAGGGTCCACAGGATTCGTGCTGCTGAGCCTTGTGAAAGACAGCAATCTCTGACTTTGTGTTAGAGCGACTGACTAGGGTTTATTAAGAAAACATCGATGAAAGCCAGAAAGGGGTAAAGAGAATACCATGTCCACTTGACATCTGTAGATGTCTTGAGGTGAATTCAGCATGTTTTTAAATAGTTGCTCCCTAAAGATGCCAAAAATAAGTCATCATTTACTGTTGACTCCCTGACAAATGCCAGTTTGACAAACATGGTGGGTCACTTTATATTGAGGCTTCCATTTTCGCTTTAAGGATAATGACAGCTGTCCTGGAGATAAGACCCCCCCCCCCAAAAAAAAAAAAGAAAAAGTGAAATCACTCTAACAAACAGAAGTCCACATGCCTTTAAAAAAAATCACTTGCTATTTCTAGATTTCACCAGGCTTACTATGCTAATTGTTTAATAGACACAGTTGAAGTGGGAAGTAAGCCTTTCCTATTTCAGCAGATCTCTTGAAAGCAGCTACTGGCTAAGAGGATAACTGAGGGAAGAACATTGCTTTGGCATGCAGAGCTCCAGGGTTGGGGCAGGGCCAGCAGGTCAGGGGTAGAGTTTGCCTCCAGCCTTCAGGTATCTTCCGTGCATTATCAAGTGATCCATCCTAAACTCACACATGATCTGGGAAAACATGAGTAAGCAGTGCACAGGTTTATATCAGTTAATTTTATAGACTCTGGTTGGTTGGTTGGTTGGTTGGTTGGTTGGTTGGTTGGTTGGTTGGTTGCTTGGTTGGTTTTCTGAGACAGGGTTTCTCTTTAGCCCTTGGCTGTCTTGGAATTCACTCTAGATCAGGCTGGCCTTAAATTCAGAGATCCTCCTGCCTCTGCTTCCTGAGTGCTGTGATTAAAAGACATGTGCTACCATGCCTGTCTAATATTAGGGTTTTTGTTTTGATTTTTTTTGAGGCAAATTCTCACTAAGTAGCCCAACTGATCTTTTGCTTCCGCCTCCCAAGTGCTGGAATTACAGGCATGTGCAATGATACTCTGTTTCCAGTCTTTTAAATGAACCACTTACAGAGGTTTAGCATTCTTCTACTGTAGCTACTCAACTGTGACATTAAACTGCTGTTAGCAGTTCTGTGATTGTAGCGATACATTTTTGCTAGAGATTGCCAGGTGTGACAATGTAAACATCCTTGTACATTTATCTTTTTACAAATGTTCCTGTGATGCACTTTTAAAGGTTCATTGTATATATGTACATGACCACTAAGTGTGCAAGTCAGAGGACCAGCTTGTGGGAGTTGGTTCCATCCACTGTCTGGGTTCCAGGAGTTGAAATCAAGTCTATCAGTCTTAGCAGCCAGTGCTGAGCCATCTTCTGACCTATGACATTTAGTTTTTAAGAAAATAGTTGCCAAGTTAGAGATCTTGGCAAATATCAGGTTGCTTTTTATCCCCTCCCCTTTCTCCCTCTCCTCTTGTATGTGTGTGTGTGCCCGTTCCTGCTTGTGGAGGGCAGAGGTCAACTTTGAGGTGTCTTTCTCCACCTTATTTTTGAGACAAGTGTCTTTCATTGATCCTGAAGCTCACCCGCTGGCTGGCCCCGGGAGATGCCTGTGACCACCCTACTACCATGTCACCTCAGGGCTGGAGCTGCAGCTGTGCTGCCTGCCTCACTGGCTTCTCAGGTGAATCAGACTCAGGTCTTCATGCTTACACTGGACTGCACTGAGTCATGCTCCCTGGCCCTCCACATTGCCTTTCCAAAGGCCATAAGAATGTGTGCTTATCAGTTTCATTAGTAATGAAAATCACACACTTATTAAACATACCCATTTTGTTGAGCATATTTCTCAAGGTTTCTTGAATTAAAAAAAGTTTCCATTTGACGTTAATTGTTGGTGTTAACTAGTGTTTCCCACATCTGTACACAGCTGTGCTTCACTGGGAGAGGAACATGTGACTTGGTAACTTGTGTCAGTCTACTGAGTATTTTGGCATTGTCCAGACCCTCCTCCTCATTGGAGCAGTGACACCTGAAGTCTTGGTCCTGTTCTCTGCAGACATTATGCTGTCATTGAATCCCAGCCCTCGACAGTTCTCGTCCCTCTACCTCCAAGGCTTTCAGCTCCTTAATCCCTTCCTGTGTATTATCATAGTTCCGATTTCCATCTTAACCATAACCTTGTTGTGTCTGTTCTTGCATAGAGGGATCCTACTTTTGGAATCATTGCAGCTCTTTACTCCTACTGAACAGTGCTGGGGAAAATGGTCTTCAGCCTTAACTGAGGAAGCTTCTTGTCCGATGTATCTCTGATTGCCTCTCCAGATTGTCACTGTCCATTCAAGACCCTTACACCCCACTTTAGCATTAGCATCGCTCAGGTTGCCTTCATCTCCAGCAGCCTGCTTTTTGTCTTCAAAGACCATCCTGAATCTTCTAACTCCATACATCTACCAGAACCCTGTCCATCTTCGTGAACTCATCCTGTCCTCTTCTCCTGCCTTCTCCACGGGAAGCCAACAAATGGTCATTCCTTGTGGATTAGGGATCTTATCCAGTTCACTCCTTCCTCCTTTTTAAAGAGAGTTTGTAGGTGGAGAGGTGACTTGGTTAAGAATACTAGTTGTTCTTACCGAGATCCTGGTTCAGCCTTGTTACTAGTTCCAGGGAATATGTGCAAGCAAAACACCAGTGCACGTGAAATAAACATTGTAAAAAGTAAAAAGAAAAAAGTGAGTACATGTATCTGACCACTGAAGCTGGGGGTTTTGTGCACGCCATTGAGCCTCATTGCAACCCCTTCCAGGCGTTCTTGAGAGAGTTCGCTACTGTTTTTACTGTTAACTTCTCCATTCTGGCTAAGCCTGGCTCCTAAGCCCACTGTGCTTCTGGCTGTTCTAATTTTCCTTGGTATCGTTTGTCAGCCACATTTCTGTTTCTACTGTTAACATCTACTTGGTGTTTTCTCACTAGCGTGTACTTATGATTTTGCAATTATAACAAGCTGAGAATTTTGTTCCATCTTGGAATTATTCATTGCCACTAAAAACAACCCCTTTATATATCAATCAATCCATTGTATTTGGATCCAGAATTGTCCATACAATTATCTCTTACACATCTACACTCCACTTTGAATTTCTTTTAAATTTCTCTTTTAACCTCTTAGATTTTTGTTTGTTTGTTTTTTAATTTTATATGTCTAGGTGGTTTTGCCTGCATGTAAGTCTGTGCACACAGAGGCTAGAGGGTGGCAGACCCCCTGAACTAGAATAGGTGGTTTTGAGCTGCCATGTATGTGCTTGGGAATTACACTTAGCACTTCTGGAAGAGAGCTACTGAGCCTTCTCTCTAACCTCTTATTTTTTGAGACAGTTTGATATAGCCCAGGTGGCCTTGAATTTAATAAACATATTGTCTAGAGTGACCTTGACCTACATGCCTCCGCCTCCCAAGTGCTGAGTTACAGCTACGCACCACACCCTGGATTTATATGGTGCTAAGGGTTAGACCCGGGGCAAAAAACAAACCTAAATTTCTAGCCTTTCCCAGCACACCCGCTACAGACTTTGAACTCCTGGGCTCATGATACAAGGTGGTATGCTAAGCCAGAGATCTGGGAGTCATAGTTAGCAGATTGTCTGAGCCTCTGACTGGAGTGCCTGCTGCAGGTGTCCCGTGGTGCTCTCTCTTAGCGGGTTTCCAGTGCTTTTGCACTTATTTTCATAAAAATGTTCAAAACGGTTTATTTGCTTTTTTGTGTTTTACTTTCGTTTTGTTAGAGATCTGAGAGATTGTCTCACTGTGTGGCACGGATTGGCCCCGATCTTACCATCTCAGCCACTCTGCTCTGGATTAAAGGCACTTACTACCATGCCCCGGTGCAGTTTGCTTTGTGAGAGGATCTTGCTGTGTTGCCCAAATTTCTCTCAAACTCAGAATCTCTCTGACTCAGCTTCCCCTAATCCTGAGATTATGGATATGTGGCTCCCTCTGTGTCTTTGTCTTTTTACTGTCATCACTTAAAATGTAGTCTGATACATATGTGGTAAGAGGGACAAAAAGCTTAGGGAAAGGCTGCTTCTATATTTCCCTATGTCTCCCAGATCTGACTTAGCTTGAGTGTTCCCCTTCTTAAGGATGTGTGAACTAAGTCAGGCATGTGGTTCATGCCTGTAGTTGTAGCCATGGTAGGCCTAGCCTGGGGAACATAGTGAGACTGTATTTTTTAAAAAAGACAAAGGAAAGCCTTATGTTGTGACCCATATCCATGTCCACGTCCACTCAGAGGAATGACCGTAAGGGTTTGTGGCCAGCTAGTATATGTGACAAGTGCTGCCCACCTCCTACACACACCTTATTCAAAATGGATATGAGCTGGGTGCTCTAATCCCAGTCCTCAGAGGCAGGAGGATCTCTGAATTGGAGGCCAACTTGGTCTACAAACCAAGTTACAGGACAGCCAGAGCTACATAATAATACTCTGTCTGAAAGAAAGGGGGGGGGGGAGGAAGATAGATAGATGGATGGATGGATGGATGGATGGATGGATGTTAAAGTTGTCCAGAAGCGAGCCTCAGTGGTAAGACGTCTTTCCTCCCAGCATACACAAGCCTGTGGTCAATCCCCAGCACTGCAAAAGAAAAATTGAAAAAAAGATGAGCTCATATTTGCTTTCGCTAATATTCTCAATTTGTCAATGTATTTTTTCTTACAATAGGTGAAAAACCTTTTGAATGTTCAAATTGTCACGAGCGGTTTGCTAGAAATAGCACTCTCAAATGTCACCTCACTGCATGCCAAACTGGAGTAGGGGCAAAGAAGGGAAGGAAGAAGCTTTATGAATGCCAGGTATGTGTGGTTATGTTTTGTTTTGACAAGAGGAACTTACTACAGTCACTAGAAGTGCAGAGTAAACAGTCCTTGACTCGGGGTTGATGGAGATGTTTTTGATGTGGCATTACTATAAAAAGCACTTTGTGTTCAGTAGAAACCATTCCTGGAATTTTGAAATCCAGTAGGAGCTTCTCTTGTGACACTGGGCAGTAGCAAGTCTCAGCTCCTAGATAACCAGGCACTCACAATACTAAGCAGAGCCAATACTCTCATTACGTGGCCCCAGAACAGCCATGAATATGGACCAAAACAAAATTGCGGATTCCTTAAACATTGAGGACTGTTTAAATTTTATTTTATTTAATTTATTTATTTATTTTGGTTTTTTGGATTTGGTTTGTTTTTTTTTTTTCCGAGACAGGGTTTCTCTTTGTAGCCCTGGCTGTCCTGGAACTCACTCTGTAGACCAGGCTGGCCTCGAACTCAGAAATCCACCTGCCTCTGCCTCCCAGAGTGCTGGGATTACAGGCGTGCCTCACTACTGCCCAGCTTTTATTTATTTTTTAACTTGTACAGCCCTTGAATGTGAACTCTAGAGATAACAATGTCCTGTTGCAATGTCAGAGGGTTGGCCATACCTTTAGCTCCTATGGCGTGGGTAGGTTAGGTGCAGTGAATGCTTTTTGACACGACATTGCAGTGGGGGTCTCTATCTCCCAAATGCTGAGGCTTGCACCACCACACCTGGTTTGGGGGAATAATAGGTTTGGGTGTTTGTTTATATTTATTTACTAATGACTGTGCGTGAATGTATCAAGGTACATTTTATAGAAGTTTGTTCTTTTTTCACTAAATTGGTTTTAGGGATTGAGCTCAGGGATTGTGCCCGGACTTGGTGCCAAGTGCTGCCTTACCTGTTAAGTGTCTCACCTGCACACAATTCTTTTTAACCATGGGAACAATCATTGGTTTCTGGGAGAGGGGCAGGGAATGATTAATATAATTTTTGTTGCAAATAGTTAGTGGGTCTAAATCTTGGAACTGGGATAAACTATGATATTGTTATTTGACATTTGGCTTAACAGGAGCAATGCTGTAGTGTTCCCAGAATCTAGACAGTTGTTAGGTGTATGGGCTGATTAAATGAAACCAACTGTGCAAAATAGCTTTGCACTAGGTGCCCTGGAAACTATATTTAAAATGGTTTTGCAATAACTTGCCAATGTGGATGGTAGTGTTCTGTGGTTGGTTGGTTTGTTTATTTTCTGGTACTGGGGATTAAACACAGGGCCTCCCATATGCTAGGCAAATACTCTTACCACTAAGTTATACTTTCAACCGGTATTGGTATATTTGTGGGGATTTCGTCATTGGTGGTTTTTGTTTTATTTTGTGGTTGTATTTGTTGGTGCTTAGGATTAGAACCAGTATACTGCCTTGTGATTGCTAGGAAGATACTACTGAGCTAACATCAACCTGTTAGTATATTTTATATACTAAGTAAATATATTCACATTTACTTCAGTATGGTTATAATTATTATTAACATACTGTATTTGGTGATTTCAGGTCTGTAACAGTGTATTTAACAGCTGGGACCAGTTCAAAGATCACTTGGTAATACACACTGGAGATAAACCCAACCATTGTACTCTGTGTGACTTGTGGTTTATGCAAGGAAATGAACTAAGGAGGCATCTTAGTGATGCTCACAACATTTCAGAGCGTATAGTAACTGAAGAAGTCCTTTCTGTAGAAACACATTTACAAACCGAACCAGTGACATCAATGACTATTATAGAACAAGTGGGGAAAGTGCATGTGCTGCCACTGCTTCAGGTCCAAGTGGACTCTGCACAAGTCACCGTGGAACAAGTCCATCCAGATCTGCTCCAGGACAGCCAAGTGCACGACTCACACCTGGGGGAGCTTCCAGAGCAGGTCCAAGTGAGTTATCTGGAAGTGGGCCGGATTCAGACTGAGGAAGGCACTGAAGTACATGTTGAAGAGCTTCACGTTGAGCGGGTAAATCAGATGCCAGTTGAAGTACAAACTGAGCTTCTAGAAGCTGACTTGGATCACATGACCCCTGAAATCATGAGCCAAGAGGAAAGCGAGCCTAGCCATGCAGACGCTGCCATGGAAGAACACGAAGACGCTGAGGGGTTAGAGACCAAACCAAGAGAGTATTCCCAAGCTAGAAAAGCAGAGAATGACAGGACGTCTATGCCGGTGTTAGAATGAAATAACAATTATATTTTTCAATTTACATTTGGGGTAAACTGATGGGCAGTGTGACCTTAAGCTATCAAATAATTGGACCAAAGTTAAACTATTTCTGTTGTGCTGTTTCTATGGAAACAGGCTGTCCTTCCAGTTAATGCCACAGAGTGGGAATATTCCTCATAATGAGTGGAAGCTTTGAGAAGTATATTTCTGGTAACTTAAATGAATTATATTCTTATTATATAGTTGGGTACGAATGCATCTATTTTCATTGTGGTAAGGGTCTCTGTATCCTCTTCCCTGGGTCACATCTTTCCTTAAATGGTTTGCATATTATAAAAATCATACTTAAACCATTAGAATACATACATTTGTATTCTAATGCATGTTAAAAAATTGAGTATGTAGGCGATACAAGACTGCATGGGGGAAGGGCATTGTTACTGTGCAGTTAATCGTTGGGGGCTGGCTTTATTTTGAACAATCTGTCTATCCAGTGGCTACAAATGCTGTCCCCACAACAGAAACGGTGGTGGCAGAATTTCTAGAATGTTAAAAACAAAAAACAACCACCCTGTGCCTTTTCAAAACCAACAAAACTTCAGAAAAACATCTCTGGTTCTTTCAAAGTTTGTGTTTTAAAGAGCAGTGTAAAGTACTCTTGTACTTGGTATTTTTTGCTTAAAATGGCAACTACCAATTCTTTTTCCTTTAAGTTACATTGAAAATTTTTCATTTAACGGCAGCTGAAGGGCCATTTTCAATTGGAAAAGTTCACTTCCATCTGTGGTAAACCTTATTTTGATGAGAAGTTGCACTAGTATTTTACCACCAGATTGGAAAAAAAAATTAGATGAGCATCATTTTAAAATTAAAAATTAAAATTAATGTATTTAAAATAAAACACAGGAAAAGTATGTATATAATATATCAGGTTTTGTTTTGAGTGGAATTTTTTCCCCCAATCCTTAATGTAAAGATTTTGTGCTATAACTTTTAAAGCCATACAAATAAGAGTGCTAAACTGTGGACTTAAAAGTAGTTGTGTAAATATTTTTAATCAGTATTACTTGGAAAATAAAAATATAACAACCACATAAAATCAATATTGCTATTTTCTTTACCTGTTAAATACTGGGAGATAATTTACATTTTAAAGTAAACTTTAAAATTATGTGTTCATGACTCTTTTTAAAGTTACTATTTTATGTGTGTGGGTGTTTTTCTTGCATGTATGTCTGTGCACCATGTGTGTGCCTGATGCTCCCTCCCAAAGCCCAGAAGATGGTTAGAGTTGGTTGTGAGCTGCCACATGGGTGCTGGGAATCAAACCTGAATCCCCAGAAAGAACAGCAGTGCTCCTGCTGCTAAGCCATCTCTAGCCCTCTTATGGTTTTGTTTTGTTTGTTTGTTTGTTTTTTGTTGTTGTTCGTTTTTTGAGATAGAGTTTCTCTGTGTAGCCCTGGCTGTCCTGGAACTCACTCTGTAGACCAGGCTGGCCTCCAACTCAGAAATCTGCCTGCCTCTGCCTCCCAAGTGCTGGGATTAAAGTCGTGCACTACCACTGCCCGGCTCCTCTTATTTTTTTTAATTATCAATTTGGAGATATTTTTGTGACTGTAGTAAACAGGGTTCATTAACAAATTAAAATATAAGATTGTTAATACATAACTTCCTAACCCAAGAGTTGGCTAAAAAGGCCAAGACATGAGTTACTTGTATTTTTGTAAGTTCTATTAGCACAGGAGTGTTATGTTTTTAGTAGTGCCTATTTATTTTAAACGTGTTTCTCCACTTGTTTTTTAAAGAGATCAGCTCAAGTACTACTTTTGGTGATCGTGGTATTAAATGGCAACAAATCAGACATTTTTCCAGAGAGGTGTTGTATGTCACTCAGCTCGTTTGTATGTTGAGTAAGCCAACAATAAATGAGACCTAATATAAAGTCCTCACTTATAAAAGTGGATTTTAATTACTATCTGCAGTTAGCCTGTGTGGTCTTCAGTGAAAATGTGGGCATTTAGGAGCTCACTTGAAAGTAGTCTTATCAGTGATGTAGAAAAATGAGAGGGAAGGGAGCCTTTGAAGGCCCTGTGTTGGTTATTTTTGGAGAACGAGACCTAGGCAAAATCTGTTTCATGTGCAATGTGCTGAAGTGTGCTGTAACTCTAATAGGACTTCTCATAAAGGATTCAAACGAGAATCAGCAGCACACTAAACCTCTTAGAGGCCTAGAAGTGTGTTTTGCTCTAAAAACAGAAAGTGAAGAGCTGTTATCACCTAGTCAGAACGGAAAGGACATCTAACCTCTGTGTGCTTTAAACAGTGCCCCCTCCATGTTATGTACAATGGCAGCATATTTCTTCTTGATGTTAGTAAGGTGTGATTTAGCTGAAATAACTCTGCCTTGGTATTTCTACTAAAATGTGACCTGGGAAAGAAAAGTTTTATTGTAATGATAACTGTTAGTCACGAATCACCTATGTATGTATACAGCCGCACACTTCTGTCTCAGTGACAGAAGTGACGCGTGAGACAATGGAGCTAGTTACAACGGAGCTAGTTACAACATCCAAGTAGAGAGCTTTACTTCAGATTGAACAAAACAGAGTAAATACTCAGTTTCTTTCTGGAATCTACTCCAGCTCTTATAGGGCTGGGAGTAGAGGAGAGAGAGATTGGTTAAGCTGTCAAAGGACCTCATTTCCCTGCCTTGAGGCGATGCCATCTACAAGTGGCCTGCTGTCCCATTTGTGAATCTCCCTTTTACTGGCATTCCAGATTGTAAGAAAACTGCACCTTATCACGTGCCCCTCCCGAAGATTTTTTTTTTTTTGATTAACATAACCCAGAATATCTGGTGGTGGTTAGATTATTTCCGATGTGTAAGATGATGCCTTTATTGGAGAAAAGTAATTCATCCATCTAAACAGGTTGATGGGAACCACCCCAAGAAGGTAGTCGGTTGCTTGTCACTGACTAGGAAGAAAGGGAAGCACGCCTCGGTTACAGACCACTCAGGGTACAGCATGTCTCCCATGGCCCCGCCAAGCTTCCTCTGTACACCTGTACCTCAGGCTCCTGAGGTGGCCCCTTGACAGGAAAGAGAACCCTGCCCACCCTGTCAGGTGCTGCTCAAGAGTAAGCCCGATCTCCTCAGCATTCATCTCTGGAGCACTGGCCTTTGAATGGTGAACAGGCAAATGAGTTCAGTCACTCAGGCAGTAGCCTAGCTGTTACCAGAGCCTGGTTAAAAGCACCTTGCCAGGCTCCATATCCAGACTTGAATAGTCTGTTGGTTTGGGTTAGTGCCTGGGAGGTGGAATTACTAAATGAGTTCTCGGATATTTACTATCATTGGCTGTTTAGACTTGGGTCACTTGGTCAACAACTGACATAAGTGAGAAAGGACTTCTAGGAAGCACTTGATTAGCCAACGGAATGAAGTGTGTGTGTGTGTGTGTGTGTGTGTGTGTGTGTGTGTGTGTGTGTGTGTGTGTGTGTGTTGGGGATGATGATCTGTTTGTTTGTTTTCCAATACTGGGGATCAAACCCAATGACTTGACTACGCTACAGAAGTGTTGTACTATCCGTGCTGTATCTTCAGCCCTGGAGTGACTGGGAGGCACCTTAGAGCTTCTACATGATACTGTAGATTGTTCATGGTAACCTTTAGTCGTAGTGACCAGATCAAGACAGTCACAAACATTCAGATTAAGCAAGAAAGTTTTATGTTGTCTCAGCTGTTTTTATGTTCTTGAAAGGCAAGTGCCATAAAGATAGGAAATGTTGAGAAAGCAATAAGACATTAAAAACTCAAAAACAAGAAACTCATACTAGTTGACTAGTAACACCCTTGGTGCTGGGTTATTCACATGCATGCAGTGGACAAAATGTCAACTCAGGCCTGTCAAGAACTCAGTCAAGTGTATGGATTTTCTTCTTTCTTTTTCTTTTTTTTATTTTTTATTTTTTATTTTTATTTATTTATTTATTTATTTATTTATTTATTTATTTATTTATTTATTTATTTATTTTGAGACAGGGTTTAGAACTGTGTAGCCCTGGCTGTCCTGGAACTCACTCTGTAGACCAGGCTGGCCTCCAACTCAGAAATCTACCTGCCTCTGCCTCCCAGAGTGTGCACCACCACTGCCTGGCTTGGATTTTCTTAAAGTATAGCTGATCCTTAACTCTGGTGTGCTAGACAAGTAACTTTTGTGAAGCTGTCACTAAGGAATGCTGTGGACGGAGTAATGAATTGAGAGCCATGGTTCAGATGAAGCAGTGTTTATTGTAAATAAAATTAAGCAAAAAATAACTGCATTAAGTACTTTTGCTAAATTTCACTGGGTCTAATCTAGAGCCTCTTCTTGTTCTTTATTATTCAGTTGTAAATAATAGCCAATGTCATTTATAAGAAAGTATCTCACTAATGATAAGAAATGGGTTAGATGGGTTTAGGGAAAAGCTAACAGTTCTAATTCTTGTTGGCCAGAAGACAGAAATGTTGTATGATTCTGTCCTGACCTAGAGGCCAGAATACAGAGGAGCTTTTGTTTCTTGGTATCTCTTTCATAAATGAGTCCTGCTCCTGGGAGCCATTCTTGAGTGTGTGCCTGAAACCCCAGTCCAGGCACTAAGTCCTAGTGAACAGCTTTGGAACAGGATCTCTTGATTTCGTGGTGAAAATTGATGATACTCTTTCTCAGTTTCTGCCTGTCCCTTAAAGGATTTGAAAGTCTCAGCTTTTAACAGAATGTCAGGTAGCTAGAGGCCATTGAGGATAGACCTCCCCCCACAGTCATCTCCCTGCAAACGCCAGGAAGGAAAACATAATTACCCCTTCTTAGGCTTCTTGGAAAATGGAGGACGACCTCTGGACCTGTTAGGAAACATGTCCTTTCTCTAAAGGAGAGAGATTGTTGTTTCCTCCCTTCTGCATTACTTTGGGTGAACCTGTCAGTCATATGTCCAAAGGTCCAGCCCAAGGAGAGGTGAGGAACCCAAAGTCTCTCTGAAGATGTGGGAGAAATAATTATCTGGTTTCCCCCTTAGTGATACAATGTCCTTCCCAGCAGGCCCTCCCCTGTGCAGCTGCTCTCTTCTTCTGGGCACTGCCCAGAAGCCTGTGTGTTCTCCCTTACACTCTGTGCTTTCTCTCCTGAAGCGAAGTAAAGGAGAGAAGCTTTGCCCTGCTCTCCACTGGGGAGCGGCTTGCCGACCTCCGGTGCTAAGCTTGCCAGATTTCCCAGACCTTGACTCCAGAAGACATGGCTTCTCTTTCTCTTTTCCATCTCCTCCCATAGCTGAGTAGAGTTTCAGCTTGCTAAGAACTCAAAAAGGAAGTTCGACTTCCCTGCAATGCTGTTTGGTATATTTGGCTTCTTACTGAAGAAAAGCTTGAGAGGCTGGGGATACAACCACCCGGTGACAGGGCGCTTTGCCTGCTATGCTGAAGGGTTCTGAGGTCAGTTCCCCAGCCCTGGGATGGAGACCTTTGGAGGACAGTTACGGCAGTGAGGATAGGAGCAAACTCAGATTTCAGTGACAGCATGCCCTTTCTCAGTACTGGTATTTTCTCTGTTTTACTTGTATTTTAATTTTAGTAAGAAATTTTATTAACATTTTGTAAATCAAAGCTAAATGTCAGAAGAGCTAAGTAAACACCTCGGGGCTGGAGATTACACAACAGGTAAAGTGTTTGTCGCTCAAAGACCCGAGTGTAGATTCCCACCTTCCATAATAGGCCTGGTAGCCCATTCCTATCTATCTCCCAACAAGGATGACACGTTCCTGTCATCTTCACTGGGAGATAAGACAGGAGGACCCTAGGGGCATACCTTGCCAACCATCCTATTGGAACAACCAGTGCTCCGGAATCAGTGAGGACCCCTGTCTCGAGGTAAGAATGATTGAGAACATCCAACACTGACCTATGCCTCCTCAGAGGAGTGTGCATCTACGCCACCCCTCACAAACCGCTTTTGAAATAGAAGAGTACCTAGAATATCAGAATTAAACAGGAGCTAGTGGCCCCTCCTTAGTCACTGACGCCCTCTTCCTTCTGGCTGTTGTTGAAGATTTACACTTGCTAAGGTAAAAATCATGTGATTCAGAATGAGAAATAATTAAAACCACACCAACCCATCAATCAGAAATAACATTAGCTGAAAAGCATCCCAGGTATCTCTGGGAGAGGGAGGAAAGAGAGACTTTGTGAAAACAGGACTACGGCAATTATTTTCATTCTTTTGGTTTAGCTTTTTGCTTGGCTTTGACTGTAATAGCAAAAATGGGGCTGGCAAGATGGCTCGGCCTGTTCACCTGAGCTCAGTCCTTAGGAACTGCTTAGTCAATAAAGACAGGTGATTTCTGCAAGCTGCCCTGTGACCTACATATGCATAACCCTCACTCCCCCAAATAAGTAAAATAAACAATTTTTAAAGTTAGAACAAAATTATGATAAGCTAGGGTGAGGTTTTGTGTCTGGTTTCATTTCATTTCAATTGGTTTCCTTTGGTTTTTGAGATAAGGGCCTCTCGTAGCCCTGGTTGGCCTGGAACTTGCTATGTAGACCAAACTCTTGAGACTTGAGATCCTCCTGCCCCCGCCTTCTGAGTGTTGGGATTAAAGTTGTACACCACCATGTCTGGCCCACCATTAGTTCTTTAAAGGTTCTTGTAAAGTTAAAGAACAAAGGACATTGCTGAACACGAATTGTTAGGAAAAAGTGGCTCAGTTTCAAACCTCAGAGCTCTGCCTTCTGAGAAAACGAAGAAGTAGGCATCTGGAGGCTTCATTCCCAGGCTTGGGCATATTTCCATTCTCAAAGTAACAGAGGCTGTACGGATGGACAGTGGATTAGATTAGCTATGACTCAATGACAATCAGAAATCCATGGGAAGCAGTGACCTAGGATGGCGCACAGAGACAAAAATCTGCAGAAGACAGAAAGGATCTGATACATACCATGCCCACTAGGAGATACTGGGGTGCAGGGTGAGGGAACCTGGGGGGTGATCTGAGGGACTAAATGTTCATGTGTCCCCCACCCCCAGTTCATATATTAAAATCATAGTTCCTAGTTTGTTGATATTAGGAGGGCCTCTGGGAAATAATTAGGTCATTAGAGTAGAGCTAATCTTGTGAGAGTCAGATGAGACACTCCAGAATGCTCTGGTCCTCCCTCTGCCATGTTCAGTGAGAAGTTGGCAGGCTGCAGCCCATTAAATTGCCATTTCCAGAACTTAACCATGTTGACGCCCTTAGCATCAGACTTCTGACTGTAGAGCTACTGACACCAAAGAGGAAGGAAGGAATGAGGAAGGAAGATGAGGGGTGGGAATGTCCAGTTGAATGGCCAGGTTCACATGCAGTATGGCTGCATCCTGGGTAACTTAGTAACTGGAAAATGTGAGTGGAATGGCCCCATTTGCCCTTGAATAGCAAGTGCACAAACAAGTAGAGGGAATTCTGAACATACCTGAATCCCAACTCCTTAGACACCGGTGAAAGTAACCCACTTGGCCATTGACCCCATCCCCGGACTTCTCAGGCCTTCTGTCCAGGTTGATACATTGTTGCTAGAAAAGTTATCTCATTAGCTCTCCCCACAACTCCAAGATTACAGACTGGGGAACTGAAGCTAAGAAATGTTTGAAGTCACAGGTGTCACCAGCTAGTAAAGACTTAGAGCTACAATGGCCTTTTAGCCATTAGCAGTATTTCTTAAAGAAAGGCACAAGTGTCTCATACATTAATGTGTTCAAGCTGACAGAGGTTAAGGGTTAGAAACCATATTTCAGTGAGCTTCCCAAGAATTATGGGCCCGCCTACACTGATGACAGGGCCTTAGATTCATACGTTCTTTTGAAAAATATTTTCTAGAAAATAGTTTTATGAAGTACACGCATGTCCTTGTAGAAAAAGAAGAATCCTGGAAGGGATTAAGAAGAACTTTGAGACCACTAGCAATTGCATCTTGCAGTGAGGTGCGTTTCCAGACATGGATCACAGATTTGTATTTTCTTTCTCCAACGTTTGCTCACTCAACATGTGCAAAATGTTTCCTTATACTCATGAGTTTTCTTTCTTTTTTTTTTTTTCTCTCCAAGACAGGGTTTCTCTGTGTAGCCCTGGCCGTCCTGGAACTCACTCAGTAGGCTGGCCTCAAACTCAGAAATCCACTTGCCTCCACCTCCCAAGTGCTAGGATTAAAGGCATGCACCACCACTGCCCTGCTCATGAGTTTTCTTAAAGGCTGGGTAGGTGTGGTTGACACATGCCTATAATTCCAAATTTTGGGGAGACTGAGGCTGGAGGAAAACCTTGAGTTCCAGTCCAGCCTATATTACACATCAAGACTGTCTTTTTATTTTTTAAGTCAGAGCCCTATTATACTAAGTCAGAGCTTCTCGTTATAGTGTTGGACTGTAATATACTATTGAATGGACATTTTTTGTGTGTAGAAAAAAAATTTTTTTCAAATGGAGGAAATGAAATGTATTCCACTCTTCTATGGCTGAAGAGTCCCAGAATAGCAAAGGAGAAGAAACAGGTCTGATTTGGAAGAAGGAGAATCTAGCCCAGTGGTTGTCAACCTGGGTGGCCTAAGACCATTCGAAAACACAGATATTTATATATCATGATTACTAGAAGTAGCAAAATTACAGTCATGAAGTACCAATGAAATAGTTTTATGTTTGGAGTTCACCACAACATGAGGAATTGCATTAAAGGGCTGCAACATTAGGAAGGTTGAAAACCGATGCTCTAGCATGACAACTTAGAAGAGAAAATGCAAGGGGCTGTGGGATGAGGCCCTGTAAGCACACTCAGGAAGCAATTGCTGGCCTATGTTTTCCTTACTCTGTTGAGGCATGGAGTGCGAGCTTTGCCACTGTAGCTGTATGTCTGGCCTGGGATTTGAGGGTCTAGATTGCTATATAATTTTCCTATAAAATTTTATCCTCTGTACTGTCATGTTTCAAGACTCAAAGGGCCTTTCAAATCTTTTTTTTATGTTTTTTTTTTTTGCTTTCATTTTATTGTTATAGAAAGAAGATAGGCTGGTGGCATGCACTACTCCAAGATGATTGATTGATGATTGATTGATTGATTGATTGATTCAAAGATGGAGAATCCTTTTCATGGACTGACTGGGTTGAGGAAGCAATCTTTGCAGCCCCTTGGCTTCCCTGCACATGCTCCAGTGCGTGGAGCTGTCCAAGGTTTTCCGTCTTACCCTTCCTGTTCCTGACCCCCTTTAAGGAAAACTCAGGAGGCAGCAGCAATGAAAGGTCTGAATATATCGCGAGCCCCACTGCTTGGGTTCCAGCCCCAGCGCTCCACAGCTTGGGGACCTGAACTGAAACATAGGTCCGGTCTTTGCTCTAGTTTCCTATCTACAAACCAGAACAACTCTGATTGCCTGGAGGGGTTAGTCTTTATAAAATTATCTAACACTGTCTGGCAAATAGAATAAACAAACAAACAAACAAATAAATAAATAAAACAGACTCTTCTAGACCCCCCCCCCCAAAGAATTTTAGATGTCGATTATCTTGATTCTTGTAGTTTTGCCCTGTCGTCCAGGGATACACGGGTGGGCAGTAAGACAAAGTGGACAGACTGCTCAGAGAGCTGAACTTAGGCTCCTAAGTCTGGCTCAGCCATTAAACCGTCTGTGACGCTCTGAACCCGGTTTCCTCCTCTATTAAATAACGCACGTTAACTCCATGAATTATCTTCGATGTTCTGCGGCATCTGTATTAAATTCCAGCTCTACACTCAATCCAATGACTTAGCTTCCTAGCTTGTAAACTAGAAAAAAGAGCAGCTGGCACCTCCCACCAGCCAGGCTATCACAGCAAGGAACAGACAGGTAATAAGAGGGCCACGGACTAGGTGGCACCCTGACAACTAGGCCTGACGTGTACAAGGGATCTGGGCAGAGGGAGACAGAAGCACTTCTTTCTACAGAGCATAAGCCCTGTTACTCACTCGGAGGGACTGTCGCGGTGCTTTGCTGCAAGTCTCTGCTCTGTTGGAAGGATTACAGGGTAGCGTCTGGGAGAGCGCGCAGGAGCTGTTCCAGCAAGGTGTTAAGTTGACTCGCTTTCTGCTGTGTCTCTGCTTCCAAACGTCGCTCTAGGCCCAAAACCCCTCCCGGAAAGTCTGCAGTTGGTGTTCCCCCCCCCCCCCTTGCCACACAACTACACACTCCCCTCTCTCTTCCGCTCCTCCCTCCTGGCTGCCATAGAAACCGGCCTGCCAGGTCCAGGCCGCCTTCCCGTCGCTGTGACCATCCAGTCTTCTTTCCCTGCTCCCCAGAGCCAGCCCCCCGCTCGGGATTGGTCCTGTTCAGGACGCTGCGAGGCAGTCGGCTCGGTGGCGGAGCCAGGCGCAGACAGGCAGCGGGTTTTACCCCAGGCCCTGTGGATCAGATCTGCTGTCCATCACAGTTCGCAGCGCTGTAAGAGAGACCCAGACGTCTGCACCCTCGGGACACTCAGGAACCTGTGCCACCGCCTGTCACCCTGTGCGCCTAGCCTGGTCGTGCAGTGAGCTTCCCAGACGGCCTCCGGCCCGAGGTAAGCGGGGGCTCGTCGCCAGCGCCTGGGTCACGCTAGCCTCGCCATCTCCGGGCTGCAGATGTGCGTGGCTGGAAAGAGGCACTTCTCCAGGATCTCAAGGGAGAAAGGGAGACACGTCTTCTGGCCAGCGGTGGCGGTGAAGTGGGGTTAGGAGAAGGTTAAGTGTTCTTGGAGATGTCCACCGGGTCAATCAGCACTCCGCAGAAAGGGACACTGACACCAGAGCGCAGGCTTCCGCCCCTGTGTGAGGTGCCCTGGTCTGGGCGCGTGCGTGCACCCCTCTGTGTGCACCGTGCTGTCACCCGTGTCTATCTGTGCTCCCACACGTGAGCCAGAGGGCAGCCTAGCCTCTTGCATGCCCACCCCGGTTCTCTGGACCACAAGAGCCCAGGGGCCAGCCCAAGTCCGTTAGTTTGTAACGAGGGCTTGAGCACCTGTGTGACCCGGATTAGGAGGGGTCGTAACTTCTCACAGCTGTGGCTGGGGGGAGGGGTAGTGATGGCATGAACCCTCAAGGACACCATACATCAGAATCCTCCCTAGAGAAAGGTGCTTCTTTGGGAAGACCCAGCAAAGTAAGGAGGAACCACATTCTCTTCCCGGGCACCTCTCTAGGATTATTATAATGGGTAGAGGACTTGGAGATCCAACCAGGAAGAGACTTCCACGGGGTCGCCTTCTGCGACCAGAACCCATTGGTTCCCATGGAGAGGTCGAGAGATCGACCGTCCCCTCACCCTCCCTGTCTTCCTCTTCTCTTCCCTCTACCTCACCCTTTCTCTCGTTCCCTCTTCCCTTTCCAGTTTCCCCCTTCCGGAGTGTAGTAGACAAGAGTGTTCTATGTTAAACACCACCCCCTCCCCCGCCAACACACACACACACACACACTCCATTTCAAAATAAGGACAAATGAATCACATTCTAAGTGCTGCTCGTCGTGAAACTCAGACAAGTTTGGAAACTAAACAAATCGCGTTTGCACTCAGGGGCCTGGGGTATCCAGAAGGGAAATAAAATTTTGTTCCAAGTTACGATTTCAGACGGGAATGTAAAACGAGTGTTTGTTTATCGTAATAGGGATTTTTTTTTTAAAAAAAAATGTTTGAAAACCTGTATACAGTTTGCATCATCAGCATTCAGTGTGATTCACAGAAGCACTTCAGGAGATGGTTTTTGTTAGTGTTGCAAAAGCCTCGCTAATTTTGGTTGCCATGGTAACTAAAGAAGGCGCCCCGCACTTAAAGTGGCTGCCTGGCTGGAACCGGGAACTGTTCCTAAAGGGGACTCCTGACTCCTGATGTCCCCTCCCGTCGCCACGGCAATAACAGAATTCATAAAAAAGATATGTTTCTTTTCCTTAAAGTAGTTAAACTCTAAAGTCATGTTTTGGTGGTGAGGTTTTTTTTTTTTTAAGTTTTTTTTTTTCTTTCCAAATTTGTAGTCTGTTCTTCAGACCTTTCCTCTCAGACAAATGAGAGTAAACAACGCTGTCCTCCAGAAAGTCAAATGGCCACCGGTCCTGACCGCCCAGCTCTCTTCCACCCCCTCCACACCCCCTTCACCCACCCACCACAAACACTCACTTGACCCAACAGAGGACAGAGGAGCCCTTTGATGTCCAAGGAATCCTGGCCTGGGTGTAGAGGGAGTAGCGGTTAAATTTGGAATTCTAATTAGCTTTCTAATTAGGAGCTGGAGAATGTAGGTGGGGGGCCTGGCATAGGCTGGGGGGGGTGGTTGTTAGCCAAGCCCAGTTTTCCACAGATTGATGTTTGCTGAACCCAGTTTTCCACAGATTGGTGTTTGCTGAACTGTTGAATGTGTTTAGGACAGCTCTCAAGTACTTATTTTTGGACTGACCACTATTAGGTGGTAAACCTAGAAAAACCTTCAAGAAAGACCTTTTTCTGTGAGGGAGCCATGTGGCTGGGATTTGGGGTTGAAGTGTGTGCTTTTCCTTATTTAAGCTGCATTTCAAATAAAGACAGGTCTGTAAGAGTCCCAAATTTCCCAGTCATGACTACAAATAGATTATAGGACTTTATGCTCTCATTTGACTTTAGGCTTTTCGTTTAGAAAGCTTAGTTTGGGACAGGCAGTGGTTCCATACTTTCAACATTTTTCCCAACAAGTCTTGGCGCCTTTAAAAATATAATTCTTCAACAGCTGCCATTCCTTTTATTTCTTAGACATCAGTCTCACAGATTGATAGCATATGAATGGAAGTTTCAAAAGTGTCTATCTAGACTTATAGTATCAGCACAGGGAAACACAGAGTTTGTCTGAGTACAGTCATGTTTTCAGCCACACACAGAGCTTCTTCTTTTCTTTCCTTTTTTTTTCTTTTTTTCTTTTTTCTTTTTTTTTTTTTTTTGTTTTTTTTTGTTTTTTTTTTGGATTTTGATTTTTTTTGGAGACAGGGTTTCTCTGTATAGCTGTGGCTGTCCTGGAACTCACTCTGTAGAGCAGGCTGGCCTCCAACTCAGAAATCTGCTTGCCTCTCCCTCCCAGAGTGCTGGGATTCCAGGCGTGCCCCGCCACCGCCTGGCTCATACAGAGCTTCATTTGGGGAAATCTTAAAAACTAAAATAGCCTTACTACATTCAAACTTTAATCCATATTTCTCTAGGATTAAAGAGCCTTCTCGATTTGGCTGATTTTCTAGAATTTGTTATAAATCTCAGGAGAAACCATCTAAGTCACTTACAATGGTAATAGTACACAGCTGGATGAACTCTAGTATAGTTTTAAAATTTACTCTGAACAGCTTCGAGGTTAGCTCAGCCACTGTGATATAGACTATTGACTAGTTATACAAGTGGGTAAACGGCAGTCCAAAGAGGGATGACTTCAGCTAAGCACGTGGAAAATAAAAACAAAAATCTAAGTCACTTGGAATGTTTATGAAGGTGGGTATCAGTCAAGTCTCAGAGACACAGGGTGAGAAAAGATAGAAAGCAGGGGGTGGGGGTGGGGTGGAAGGATTTAGGACCGGAGAAGAGTAAAGATGTAGGGCCGTGGGGGGGGGGGGGGGCAGATTAAGACAAAATGAATGGAAAAGAACATTGAGGATAAAGGAGGTTACAGAGAAGAAAAACCGAGTTGCATAACCAGAATCTAAAAAGAATTCTACTCGCTCTGTAGACCAGGCTGGCCTCGAAAAATTATATTTGTCTCTAGTAAGTGTTTGCTTTCCTGGGTTTGGTTTTGGTTTTTGTTTTCTAAGATGAAGCTTAATCTCTGTAGCCCTGGCTGTTCTGGAGCTCACTCCCAAGGCCAGGCTGACCCTTGAACTCAGGGATACACCTGTCTCTGCCTCCCAAGTGCTAAGACTGAAGGTGTGTGCCACCGCTGCCCAGCAAGACTGTACTAATAACAACACTTCCACTCCCCAAATACAGTCAGTCAGCTTTTAGTACTTCAGGTTTTTGGTTGTTTGTTTGTTTGTTTTTGTTTTTTCGAGACAGGGTTTCTCTGTGTAGCCATGGCTGTCCTGCAACTCACTCTGAAGACCAGGCTGGCCTCGAACTCAGAAATCTGCCTGCTTCTGCCTCCCAAGTGTTGGGATCAAAGGTGTCTGCCACCACCGTCAGGCCAGTTTTTTTTTTTAAGATGTATTTATTTATTATATGTAAGCACACTGTAGCTATCTTCAGACACCCCAGAGGAGGGCATCTGATCTCATTACAGATGGTTGTGAGCCACCATGTGGTTGCTGGGATTTGAACTCAGGACCTTCAGAAGAGCAGTCAGTGCTCTTAACCACTGAGCCATCTCTCCAACCCCTTAGTACTTCAGTTTAATCACTTACCTTCCTATATCCATATATAATTATCTTAAGTTTGCAGTGTTTGGATTTATCAGTTTTAGACATCACCTACTGAGTTAACTCTTCTCCTAGGTATGGATTTAACTCTCTTGATCCACCACTCCTTTTAACTTGGTTTCTCCATTTTTTTTTTCAATATAGTTTGTAGGTGAAACTCAACTACATCTTCATAAAAGCCTGGTTGATGGCTCAGTGAGTAAAAACACCTGAAGGTGAGCCTGGGGACTTTAGTTCCAATCCCCAGAACCCGAGTACAGCTAGAATTTGGGGGGTAGGGGTGCTCATGTGTGTAGTAACTCCAGCAGTCCTAATGATGTAGAAGGCACAGATAGAAGAATTCCCAGAAACCTCTGGGGTCAGCTAGTCTGCAATACACAGCATAACAGCAAAACAAGAATCATGTCAAAACTGTGTGTTCTCTGTGGTGGTGTGAATGAGGGTGGTCCCAGTAGGCTCGCATATGTGAATGTTTGGTCCTTGGCTGGTGGAACTGTTTTAGGAAGGATTAAAAGGTGTGGCCTCATTAGAGAAAGCATGTCGTCCATTGGGGATGGGCTTTGAGATTCCAAAAGTCTACCTCAGACCCAGCTCCCACTTCTGTCCCCCTTCCCTC
This sequence comes from Apodemus sylvaticus, assembly GCF_947179515.1. NCBI lineage: Eukaryota > Metazoa > Chordata > Mammalia > Rodentia > Muridae > Apodemus > Apodemus sylvaticus. The sequence continues at coordinate 40,682,199 of NC_067487.1, forward strand.
TCTCCTCTCCCACTACTCTCTCTGACTCCAACTTGTAGATAAGATGTGAGCTCCCAGCTACTGTACCAGCACCATCCCTGCCGGCCTGCTGCCATACTGCCCGGATGATGTTCTTGGACTCACCCTTTGAAACTGTAAGCAAGCCCCCAATGAGATGCTTTCTCTTATAAGTCACCTTGGTCATGGTATCTCTTTGCAGCAATAGGAGAGTAACTTGTCAGTCCCTGTCTTACAGAAATTGAATCAATACAGAAATGACTGAATCAATAGTATAAGAATATTTGGCACAGTGTTTGGTATATAGTTAAGTGATTAATAAAAGTAGCTTTCAATATTCCTCACTGTTATAAGAAAATCTATCATACAGACTTAACCCCAGCTAAAAGAATAACTACCAGTGCCCGGTGGTGGTGGTGGCGCATGCCTATAATCCCAGCACTCTGGGAGGCAGAGGCAGGATTTCTGAGTTCGAGGCCAGCCTGGTCTACAGATGGAGCTCCAGGACAGCCAGGGCTATACAGAGAAACCCTGTCTCCAAAAAAAAAAAAAAAAAAAAAAAAAAAAAAAAAAAAAAAAAGACAAATCCAAAAAACCAAAACACCAAAAGAAAAAAAAAAGAATAACTACCTCAAAATATGTCTGAATGTGCATACATAGTAATATATATTTCTTCATAGAACCTTATATAGTGTGCTTTAATTATTTTTCTTGTTTTTTGTTTGTTTGTTTGTTTGTTTTTGAGGCAGTGTTTCTCTGTGTAGCCCTGGCTGTTCCGGAACTCACTCTATAGACTAGACTGGCCTCAAACTCAGAAATCCTCCTGCCTCTGCCTCCCAAATGCTGGGATTAAAGGTGTGAGCTACCATTGCCAGGATTTTCTGTTGGTTTTTACGAATCCTCATTTGGAACCTACTATATCCTTGCTTCTATTAGGTGTTTCGATGTACTGAAAGATATGAAACAAAAGGCTAGTTTTAGACAGGCTGAGCATAGTTCATATATGACTGTGTCCGGTGGGAATATAGATAACTTAGCAATTAACATCAGGTGGTAGAGAGGACAAAACAATAAGAAAGTACTTCCCCTGAGCATTTTGAATAGGTTTTTTTCTTATTTAAAATCATACCTAACCTGCAAATAAGGATACTTTGATTTTTTTCCTTTTCTGTTTGTACCCCCTTGTTTCCTTTTACCTGTCTTTCTGCTCTAGCTAAGATCTCAAGCACTATACAGAACAGAAATGGAGAGTGGAATCCTTGTCTTGTTCCTAGTTTTAGTGGAAAAATGCTTTGGTTTCTCTATATTTAGCAGGGATATTTATTCGTGTAAATTGTCTTTATTATTCTGAGATGTCTCCATATCCCTAGCCTCCACAGGACTTTTATCCTGAATTGTATAAAAGGCTATTGAATTATATAAAAGGCTGATTTTCCGCATCTAACAAGATGGTCCTGTGGTTTCTGTATCTGGTGGATTACGGTTTATTAATTTACATATGTTGAGCTACAACTCTGGGATGAGGCTGATTTGATCATGGTAGGTAATTTTTAAAACACTCTTAAGTTTGGTTTGCAGGTATTTTGTCAACAATTTTGGCATCTACGTTCATTAGAGTGGTTGGATTATAACTTCCTTTTTTGTTGGAGCTTTGTCTGGCTTTTGTATCAGAGTAATACTGGATATTGGATCCATAAAAATAGTTTGGAAATTTTCCTTCCTTTTCTATTTTAAGGCATATTTAAGGAGTATTGGTTGCTAGGATTTGTTTGTTTGTTAGGTCTGGTAGAACTCTGTGCTATAGCCATCTGGTCCTGGGCTTTTTTAAGTTGGGGATATTTAATTACTGCTCTATGTCATTGTTATGAGTCAAGAACCTCAACATAAGAGCTGATACCCTGAATCTGACAGAGGAGAAAGTAGGAAATATACTTAATCTATATATTGAACTCAATAGCACAGGCATTAAGGCCAACAACTAATAAACTAAAATGCTTCTGAATAGCAAAAGGACACCTCCTTCTGGTGGAGAGAGAGCCTACAGAATGGAGGGGGAAATCGTATATATCTGACAGAGGGCTAGTATGTAAAATATATTTTAAAAAGTGGGGGAAAAGGCATGGAAATAAACAGAGTTCTCAAAAGATGAAGTAAGAAATGGCAGAGAAACAGTGCTAACATCCTTAGTCACCAGAGAAATGGAAATCATAACCACTTTGAGATTCCACCTCGCCACCCTGTCAGAAGTAATAACCATAAAACGAATGCTGGAGTGGATGTGGGAGAAAATGGGAGCATTTATTCACTGCTGATAGGAGCACTAGTGTAGCCACTGTGGAAATCAGTGTGGAGACTCCTCAAAGAATGAGAGATCGATCTGCCACAGGCTCACCTGCACCGTTCTGGACTCTGCATCCTACGACAGAGAAACTCACTCATGCGTGCTTATTGCTGTTTGATTCACAATAACCAGGAAATTAAAACTCCAATGTTAGGAACAGGTTATCTCTTTTTAAGATATTCTTTTTGCTGGCCAGTGGGATCTCCACAGACTCCAAATATTATAAGCAATTTGCCACTGCGTTCAGTAACTCTCCAGAACTTGTAGGTAAAACTCCATTGGCTGAAGGCACCACATACTTGAGTGCCAGAACATGGAGAACCAAGTGGGTACTGGCCTGGAAGCTTCGTCCTTATACTGGCAAGCTGTCACAGTGCTGGGAGATGCTGTGCAGACTAGAAGAGGAAAGTAACGTCAGTCTAATCCAACTGCAAACATCAGAGCCACATAACAACCGTTCTGGCAAGGGATGCTGTCTTAGGGTTGCTATTCCCGCACAAAACATCATGACAAGAAGCAAGTTGGAGAGGAAAGGGTTTATTGAGCTCACACTTCCATGCTGCTGTTCATCATTAAAAGAAGTCAGAACTGGAACTCAAGCAAGTCAGGAAGCAGGAGCTGATGCAGAGGCCATGGAGGAATGATTCTTACTGGCTTGCTTCCCCTGGCTTGCTCAGCCTGTTCTCTTATAGAACCCAAAACTACCAGCCAAATTATTCTGCTAAATGAATATAGGACTAAATGATTAGCCCCAATAATTTATTGCTCTGCCCATAAATTTGTGCATCTTTCAACCCTCATCAAAAAATGGTCTGAGATCTGCTTGCAGCAGTTGATGATTAGCATACATGCCTACCACTGGGTGACAATCGGAGAATCAGAGACTGTGGGATGCTCCCTTCTAAAAGGGATGTCTAGATCACCTCCCTCCCCCTAGGGTCCAGAGAACTATATGGAAGAGGTGGCAAAGAGACGGGAAGAGCCAGGGGTGATGGAACAGTGTTTCCTAGACACGGCAGGACAATGGCTGAACACACGGTGATTGTGACATCGCGCATAAGACCTGTGCTAGCTTGAGCCGGACTAAATCCCAGCAAGGAGGTGGGGAGGCAGGCCCAGAGTCCTACCAGTCACTAAAGCGCAATTGGCATTAGATAGCTGCTGGGAGAGGGAGAGTCAGCTGGTTTCCTTTAAGAATAACCCCTATAGTTCAGCCACACTCTGGGGCG